>NC_090444.1:1096423814-1096603814 GCF_031143425.1 Pleurodeles waltl | reverse complement strand
GACTTGTATTTTTTGTTTTGGATACATGGCCTGTATTACATTGTGAAATGCCTGAACCCTTTGTGGACTTGGAGTGGCAATCCCTTTTGCTGTCTTGATTGTCACCCCTAAGTATTGCTGTGTTTGACACGGCAGAAGGTGTGACTTTGTGTAGTTGATTGAGAAACCTAGTTTGTGGAGGGTTTCTATGACATACTTTGTGTGTTGTGAACACCTTTCTAGCGTGTTGGTTTTGATTAACCAATCGTCTAGGTACGAGAACACATGTATTTGCTGCCTTCTGATATGTGCAGCTACGACTGCCAGGCACTTTGTAAAAACTCTTGGCGCAGTTGTTATTCCGAATGGCAACACCTTGAATTGGTAATGTATCCCTTGAAATACAAACCTTAAGTACTTTCTGTGTGAAGGATGTATCGGTATATGGAAATATGCATCCTTTAGGTCTAGTGTTGTCATGTAGTCTTGTTGTTTGAGCAGTGGGATTACGTCTTGTAATGTCACCATGTGAAAGTGATCTGATTTGATGTAGGTATTTAATGTTCGGAGATCTAATATAGGTCTCAGACTCTTGTCTTTTTTGGGTATGAGAAAGTACAGAGAGTAAACTCCTGTTCCTTTCTGGTGTTTTGGTACTAATTCTATTGCTTCTTTTAGTAGCAATGCCTGAACTTCTAGCCCTAGAAGATCTATATGTTGTTTTGACATATTGTGTGTTTTTGGTGGGACGTTTGGAGGGAATTTGAGACATTCTATGCAATAACCATGCTGGATAATTGCCAGTACCCAAGTGTCTGTTATTATCTCCTCCCAATGTTTGTAAAATTGGCTTAGTCTCCCCCCCCACAGGTGTTATGTGTTGGGGATGTGTGACTTGGAAGTCACTGCTTGTTTTGAGGGGTTTTGGGGCTTTGGAACTTCCCTCTATTTTTTGGGAATTGTCTCCCTCTATATTGCCCCCGAAAACTTCCCCGCTGATATTGGCTTTGATAAGTGGGCCTTGCTTGTGAGGTTGTGGCCTCTGTAGGTTGACCTCGAAACCCTCCCCTAAATTGTGTTTTGCGAAATGTGCCTCTGCTTTGTGGGGAGTAGAGTGCGCCCATGGCTTTTGCGGTATCAGTATCTTTTTTGAGTTTTTCAATAGCAGTGTCGACTTCCGGCCCAAACAACTGCTGTTCATTAAAGGGCATATTCAGCACGGCTTGTTGTATTTCCGGCTTGAATTCTGACGTACGCAACCATGCGTGTCTCCTTATCGTTATTGCAGTATTTACTGTCCTTGCAGCCGTATCTGCTGCGTCCATTGATGACCGTATCTGATTATTGGAGATACTTTGTCCTTCTGCTACCACTTGTTGTGCCCTTTTTTGGAACTCTTTGGGTAAGTGTTCTATGAAATGCTGCATTTCGTCCCAATGAGCTCTATCGTATCTTGCCAAAAGTGCTGGTGAATTGGCAATACGCCATTGGTTTGCTGGTTGTGCTGCACCTTTTACCCGCAGCATAGAATTTGCGACTCTCCTTGTCTGGAGGTGGTGCATGTCCCGAGGCATGAGAGTTTGCTCTCTTGCGAGCTACCCCAACAACCACAGAATCTGGTGTTATTTGTTGCGTAATATAAACTGGGTCTGTTGGCGGTGGCTTGTAATTCTTCTCCACCCTTGGAGTTATGGCTCTGCCTTTTACAGGATCCTGAAATATTTGTTTGGAATGTTTTAGCATTCCCGGGAGCATAGGTAAGCTTTGGTATTGGCTATGAGTGGAGGAGAGTGTATTAAACAAAAAGTCATCCTCAATTGGTTCTGAATGCAAGGTGACGTTATGAAACGCAGCTGCCCTTGAGACCACCTGCGTGTAGGATGTACTGTCTTCAGGTGGCGACGGCCTCGCAGGGTAACATTCTGGGCTGTTATCTGATACAGGAGCATCATAAAGGTCCCATGCATCGGGATCATCTTGACTCATTGCAGTATGAGTCGGGGATTGCATCAGTGGTGGAGTGGCTACCGGTGATGTGTGCATTGATGGTGGTGGAGTTGTTTGTCTTGCCACCTTTGCCTGTGGCTGCTTGTCCTTTTCTTGAAAGGCAAGTCTTCTTTTCATCTTAATTGGGGGAAGAGTGCTTATCTTCCCTGTGTCTTTTTGAATGTGGAGCCTTCTTTGATTGTAGTCTGGCTCAACTGATTCAAGTTCCTCTCCAAACTTATGTCCTTGCATCTGGGAGGACAATCCCTGTTCCTCTGTGTAGGAACCTGTTTTCGGTTCCGAGGCTGGATGTTGCGGAATCGAAATCTTTTCGGTCGCCTTTTTGGGCTCCGAGGAAACCACCTTTATTTTCGGTGTCGTGGTGTCTCGGTGCCGAACCATTTCGGTGCCACTGTCTCGGTGCCGAATCTGCTCGGAGCCGCTGTCTCGGGCCCGAGATTGTTGTGTGGCGGTATCTCGACCGGAGTCGGATGACTTCGCCACATGCATGCCCTTTTTCGGTGCCGATGATCGGTCACCTATTTTTCAGGTTAAGCCTTGGCCTGTTGGCGGTGGTGTCCCCTGGGCTTTTGTTGTCTTATCGTGAGTTTTATGTTTCGACGTCTTACTCACGGTTTTCGGCGTTTCTTCGGGATCGAGCTCGTCCGAGTCCGATTCCTAGATGGAGAAGGTTTCTTCTTCCTCCTCGAAACACCCTTGTCCTGTCGGCGCCGACGCCATCTGCAGTCTTCTCGCTCTTCGGTCTCTTAATGTCTTCCTCGACCGAAACGCTCGACAGGCTTCACAGGTATCCTCCTTGTGCTCTGGAGACAGACACAAGTTACAGACCAGATGCTGATCTGTATATGGATACTTGTTATGACATTTTGGGCAGAAGCGGAATGGGGTCCGTTCCATCAGCCTTGAAGAGACACATGGCCGGGACGACCAGGCCCCGACGGGGGATCGAAAAAACCCCAAAGGGCCACCGGAGCTCTTCAAAAGTCGGTGTCGATCTGTTGTAACTAACCAGATACCGAACGCAAACAATACCGATGATTTTTCCGAGATTCTAACTAACTTTCCGACCCGAAACACGGAGCGAAAAGGAACACGTCCGAACCCGATGGCGGAAAAAAAACAATCTAAGATGGAGTCGATGCCCATGCGCAATGGAGCCGAAATGGGAGGAGTCCCTCGATCTCGTGACTCCAAAAGACTTCTTCGAAGAAAAACAACTTGTAACACTCCGAGCCCAACACCGGATGGCGGGATGTGCACAGCATGTGTATCTGCAGCTACACATGCCATCGAACATATATATACATGCATGTCTTTTCTGTAGTGCCAGTTGCCATAAAGTAGCGCAGATGGTTTATTGTCCTGCTGCAAAGGATATACATTTATATGTATTTAGCTGAGTGGATTAGTAAAGGCAAGCGTTACCTGTGCTTTAAAACAAATGTTATGCCAGGGGGACTATGGAGATATGACTGGCACTTTTGCTGGGTGGTACTGAGGGAATTAGAAGAGGAGGTAATGGGAGGCAGAGCACCAAAAATGACTGTCGCACTGGGTGCCACCAGCGCTGAAGGCTGTGATGATGGGTATGTGGTAAGGTGAAGTGATACATAATTAGTTTTTTTCAGTGTTTTCCGAGAAGCTGCAGAATTGGAGAAGAAGCGAAGGTAAGGTGACAACATTTCCTATTGTTTTTTCAGTCCCATCCGACAACACCTCTTCCAGTGAGTCTGAAGGAGACAATGACGACAGCCGTGCTGTCCCTTCGCAAGCACATTCTGTGCAGCGGGACCACATTGGGTTAGCCAAACCCAGAGAGCACGTGCTTGCGGCCGCAAGCACAGAGAGTGCTCCAAATTCCACCTTTTACTGGGGGCCATAGATGTAAAGTCGATACAGCTAACTTTTTGCCAGTCGACTACATCCATCTATTTTTGGATGTTGACTTCCTTCAGAAAATTGTGCAGCAAACAAATTTGCGTGCAGACCAATTTCTGAGGGAGCGTGGAGGCACTCTAGGGCCCCGTTCTAGAGCACGCCAGTGGACTCCCATTTCGCTGGCGGAGTTGAAGATATGTTTGGGCCTTATGCTCAAAATGGGGTTAGTGCAGAAACCCACCTTGCAGTCCTACTGGACGACTCGCACGGTTTGGGTAACTCCCATCTTCGCACCATACATGAGCAGAGATCATTTCAATGACAATTCTGCTGCACTGCCCCGGGACCATCCAGACCATGACAGGTTGTTCAAAATTTGGCCTGTCGTGGAACATTTGTCTGCCCTGTTTCCAGAGATCTATACTCCTGGAAAGAATATAGCAGTCGACGAGTCCTTGATCCTGTACAAAGGACGGCTGCTTTTCAGACAGTGCATTGCGAGCAAAAGAGCTCGCTATGGCATAAAGCTGTACATGCTATGTGAGAGCTCTTCTGGCTATGTGTACAGCTTGAGAGTGTATACAGGGAAGGATTCTACCCTAAACCCTGTAGGTTGCCCTCCTGCGTTAGGAGTCACAGGTAAGATTGTATGGGAACTTGTCCAGCCACTTTACAAAGATTATAACCTTTATGTGGACAATTTCTATACAGGAGTAGAGCTGTTCAGTGAGCTCTACAAAGCTGGCACTGTGGCCTGCGGTACAGTTTGTTGTAACCGCAAAGGATTCCCGCAGGAGCTTGTTTGCAAGAAGCTCCAGAAATCAGAGAGTACTGCATTGCGTTCTAACGAACTGCTCGCAGTCAAGTTCTTAGATAGGCGTGATGTATACGTGCTCACTACAATTCATGATGAGAGCACTTCTCCCATCACGGTTTGGGGTCAGATGGCTGAAGTCCACAAGCCCATCTGTATACTTGATTACAATAAGTACATGGGCGGAGTGGACAAGAACGACCAGGTTCTTCAGCCATACAATGCGTGTCGTAAAACTCGCACTTGGTATAAGAAACTGTTTACCCACCTGATTCGGATGGCAACATATAATGCGCATGTTGTTTACCGTCAGACAACCACAGGAAGACTCATGACTTTCCTTGACTTCTAGTTGTCTGTAATTGAAAGCCTCACTGCTGTTACAGAAGCAGCAGCAGCCTCCACCTCATATGTTCTGGAGGATGTGGCAAGGCTGCAGGAGCGACACTTTGCTGATCGCATTCCTAAAACACCCAAAAAGGATCGTCCATGTCGTCGCTGTAAAGTGTGCTTGAAGCATGGAAAGCGGCAGGAGAGTCGGTATTACTGTCCCTAGTGTTCATGACAACCAGGCCTCTGTATCTCTACTTGCTTTACGTTGTATCATACTAAAGCAAAGTTCTGGGAAATCGACTGAGGTTGAGCTGCCGTTGGGTAATCCTTTCAGTGGCAGTGCATGGATACCGAACGTCCATGGGCCACTGCTTCGTTAGGCTAGGAGCCACAGAATTTTACTTCATCTACTTCATCATGGACTTCCTTTTGGACTGCTTGAGAGCTAAATCCACCGTCAGAACGTGGTCGGTGTTCTGTTCAATGAACAGGCATTATATTCCCCCTACTGCATATACTAGTGGACAGAACATATGCCACATTGTCACGGAGTACCCTTTCTTCACCAGCATGTCTACCTTATTTTCAACTGTAGATATGCTCTTTCAGTTCGAGGAATCACTTTGTACGGCATACTTGGAAACCCCCAACTTGCATCCACAAACTAGTATAGGTTCACTTGGCAATTATACAGGATTAGCCAGGACTCTGATGAGAACAGAGACATGAATGGGTAAGGAAAGCTTATGGTAGGTGTGCCTTCACAGGGTTATTGCACAGGTAGAAGGCAGATAGTAAAGGTAGTACAGATGTACATCATCTACACCTATGGATTCAAACCCATTGGTGCCATCCCAGCACTGAAGGAGAATGACTTGTATAGGTCAGTGTTTGACCTGCTTTTCATGTTCATCCTCCATCAGAACTTAGTAGATGTTCAGTTTGCTGTATAAGTGCATTACAGTCACATCACTGCACATAATGTTGGCTGGGACATATGCTACGTTCTCATGGACTCCCCTGTTTACCAAACACTACCCTTTTTCATAGCCTATGACCTTCTCTTTAGGGAACATCATGAGAAATCCCCAGTATGTCCCCCTTAGTTTCAAAGGTAGAAATGCTCACTCAGTTCGAGGAATCGCTTTGTACGGCATACTCGGACACCCCCAACTTGCGTCCATAAACTGGAAGGAGTTGGATTTAGCACAGAGAGTGCATTAAAGGCGCATGAAAAACATGTCTTCCTGAGCCTCAGGTGGCTGTCACAGGAGTCATTAATAAAGGTTCGTTACGCATGCATTTGGTAATGTTAAGGAAGAAGGAGGCAGTTACTTGACAGGTGGTAAAATGCCCTTGTCTGGCAGCGGTAAGTTAATGTGAGTGCAGTGATTGGTTGGATTGGGCCCGTGGCTGGCAGTATGAAGGGGTTGTTTGTCGTGCGTGAATGGCGTGTGAATGGACCATAAAGAGGTTGGTGCCTGGACGCTGCTTTAAGGCCCACCTTCAGAAGGCTTGGTTTCAATATTCAGATACTTTGATAGGTATTCGTGCTTTGAAACCATAATTTCTGGAGGTGCTAAAACCAACCAGTGTGAGTGGTGGGTTAACTTTAACAAACTAGTACCAGGGGAGTCCAAGGGTGCAGGACTTGTGTGGCTCTCACCAGTTTTCCTTCACCCAGAATCTCCTTGAAATCACAAAATGTGCTTAAAAAACACATTTGCCTTGCATTCCAATGAGCAGGAGTCAAGGGATCTGCAGGGAGCCCCAAGTTCCACTAAGTCTCCAGTGAAAAACTGCCTCACTTTAGTGATTGGGCAAGTGACCACAACAGGGAAGTACCCAAAACGGATTGTGGAGACATTAAAATTACCTACCACAAAACAGCCGCGTTTTTTAAGTCACCTAAGTATTTGGTCCTGGGCTCAACAGCCATTTAGGGAAACCTACCAAACGCACACATTTCTAAAAACTAGACACCCAAGGCAGCCCACGTAAATGTAGCGTGTTTGGATTTAACAAAGTTTTCTTATCCAGAATACCCTGCAAAACTCAAACGTTGATTAAAACCACTATTTTTCCTTTCTTTTTTATCACAGAAACTACAGGAATGTGCAGGGATCCTCAAAATTCCTACCACCCAGTGTTTACCCTCTTGTCCTGATAAAAACACAACCCGCTTGTGTGCCTGCTTCAGGAATGGATCACTCCAGGATTAACAGTAGCCCTCATGCAAGGACTACCATTGACCCTTGTGTGATCCATTCCTGTCGCGGGCACTAAGTGTTCCCCAGGTGCCGGCTGAGCTGGAGGCCAAAATCTACAGGTAGGCACTTTGCAAAAAACACCTCTGTTTTCTGTCAAAAAATGGGATGTGTCCACTTTGTGTTTTGGGGCATTTCCTGTCGCGGGCGCTAGGCCTACCCACACAAGTGAGGTATCATTTTTATCGGGAGGCTTGGGGGAACGCTGGGTGGAAGGAAATTTGTGGCTCCTCCCAGATTCCAGAACTTTCTGTCACCGAAATGTGAGGAAAACTTGTTTTTTTAGCCCAATTTTGAGGTTTGCAAAGGATTCTGGGTAACAGAACCTGGTCAGAGCCCCACAAGTCACCCCATCATGGATTCCCCAAGGTCTCTAGTTTTCAAAAATGCACAGGTTTGATAAGTTTCCCTAGGTGTCGGCTGAGCTAGAGGCCAAATTCTACAGGTAGGCACTTTGCAAAAAACACCTCTGTTTTCTTTGAGAAAATGTAATGTGTCCACTTTGTGTTTTGGGGCATTTCCTGTCGCGGGCACTAGGCCTACCCACACAAGAGAGGTACCATTTTTATCTGGAGACTTGGGGGAACATAGAATAGCAAAACAAGTGTTATTGCCCCCCTGTCTTTCTCTACATTTTTTCCTTCCAAATATAAGAGTGTGTAAAAAAGTCATCTATTTGAGAAATGCCCTGTAATTCACATGCTAGTATGGGCACCCCGGAATTCAGAGATGTGCAAATAACCACTGCTCCTCAACACCTTATCTTGTGCCCATTTTGGAAATACAAAGGTTTTCTTGATACCTATTTTTCACTCTTCATATTTCAGCAAATGATTTGCTGTATACCCAGTATAGAATGAAAACCCACTGCAGGGTGCAGCTCATTTATTGGCTCTGGGTACCTAGGGTTCTTGATGAACCTACAAGCCCTATATATCCCCGCAACCAGAAGAGTCCAGCAGACATAACGGTATATTGCTTTCAAAAATCTGCCATCGCAGGAAAAAGTTAGAGTAAAATATAAAGAAAAATGGCTGTTTTCAGCTCAATTTCAATATTTTTTTTATTTCAGCTGTTATTTTCTGTAGGAAAACCTTGTAGGATCTACACAAATGAACCTTTGCTGAATTCAGAATTTTGTTGATTTTTCCAAAATAGTTAGCTTTCCGGGATCCAGCATTGGTTTCACACCCATTTCTGTCACTAACTGGAAGGAGGCTGAAAGCACAAAAATAGTAAAAATGGGGTATGTCTCAGAAAAATGCCAAAATTGTGTTGAAAAATGTGGTTTTCTGATTCAAGTCTGCCTTTTCCTGAAAGCTGGGAAGCTGGGAAGCTGGTGATTTTAGCACCGCAGACCCTTTGTTGATGCCATTTTCAGGGGGGAAAAAAACACTTAGCAACTCTTTCTACTTCGGCATGTGTAGCTTTGTGACTCTTTTCACATGTGGGGACTGTCCTAAGAGACCGATAAAGCTCCCAAATTCCACATCACTCACTGAAAAAGCACTTACGCCCCCAAAGCTATGTGTTCACCGCTTGTGCTCTAGATGCAGAGATTCGGGCGGGGGATTACAGCTCGGCACTTTTATCCATCCATTCCCGCAGTAAAGGCCGAGACATGGAGTTGGAGAAGAGAACCCATTCTCCCCTCCGAGGGGCATCCTTTACACTTCAGCCCCAACCTCAGGCAGCCAGATGAGAAACGTCTGCGGATTGCAATTATTTCCCTGGGCAGATAAAGCTTGGGTTTTCTCGTGTTTATCACTCGCGTAGTTTACAGTCTCCAAGTCGTTGTTTTCTATCACTGTAAAATTTGGCACAGGGAGCCAGCCGACCTGAGAGTTTCAGTGAATTGTGTGGGGAGAAAGGGGTGGAGGCAAGGAGCACAGATCACTTCATCCTTCCTGTTTGGGAGTGACTCCTCAATGCAAAGGCGCAATATGTCTCCTATGTAGGTGCCGCACTATGCCTCTGCACTGCAGGGTCTACTTTCTATACACCACAACCCCCTTCCAAAAGAAAAAAAAACAATGCTCCTCCCATTACACCGTTCGTATTTCAGAAACCAACTTTTTACACGTGTGGGAGTGTATCAGGTAGTCTGATAGACTTGTGTGCCTGCAGCAGAAGTATTATTGTCTGAGTCCCATCTCGGCGGGTTGACGCACTTTGCCATTCTTCTCAAGTGTTGTCCTTGTGACAACAGCTGTGTCATTGGCAGTGCCTTGAAGCAGCAAGCGTCTCTTCACAAGCCGTTGTTGATGAAGAGAAGTGGCCCTTACCACCCCTTGGATGAGAACTCGGGCACCAAATGAAAAATAAAAGAAAAAAGTAAAATCCTGCAGGCGGAGGCGTGATAACATTGTACCAGCTGTGAGAGACAAGGGGGATAAATTACTGCACGTCTCATTTTTCTAGCTTGTTCCCCTCGCCAGACACTCGGTTTAATGCAATTAATGGGAGCCAGGGCTGCCAGAATAGCAACCAAGTCCCCCTGTCACGACTCCGAGACCGTTTATGGACTATGTGAGCGCTATCAGGGCTTCTGGGCCTGCAATCCAGCCAGGCACCTAAGAGAGAGGGGAGCTAAAGTCTGCTAGAGTTTTGAGTGGGAGATGCGGGCGAGGGGGGCAGCATCACCGAGCGCAGCGAGGCAGGGACTCTGCTTCACAAACAACGTACAATACTGCATTTCGTTTTAGAAGCACGCAGAGTGTATGAACCTTGGCCATTCCCACGACGAGGCACAAAGGCAGTAGGTTTGTACAAGAGCTCCAGCACATGGAGGCTATTCTGGTGCCCAGTAGGCACTATGTAACTGTATTAATTCAACCTTAAGTGAGAGTATTGCATAATAACATGCTAGCAGAATGAATACAATTGTACACGGCTATATGTTTTTTTGTTTTTTAATCTGTTTATTAAAGTTTTCGATTATTGTGCAGTGATCATAAAATTGTCAGACTGTTACAGGTTACTTCACCTGAGAGTTACATTTCTTCTGCTTTACAATTTAATATTTTATACATTTGGTGTGTGCCATAATTAACATCACTTATCGTAATTTAGTATAAAAGAAAAAGGAAATTATAGTAGAGATGGGGAGAATGGGGGGGGAGGTTGCTTAAGGGGATGACAGAGGAGGGGTTGATGTAGTTGGGGGGTTGCTCTGTAGAAATTCTTGGATTCACGCTTTTGGAGGTTAGGGAAGTAAGAGGACGTGCAGGGGCACGGGTGACGCGGCGAAGGAGTCACATGTTCTAATCTTGGAGGGGGTGGTATGTGAGGGGGGAGGAGTTTCCCAGAGGAGGTGTCTTGTATCCTTATCTTTTTGTGTACATGTTATGTTGATGGTCTAAGGTGGACGTGTGCCGTCTTTTTCCTGTAGCTGGTCTAGGAAAGTGTCCCATATGTCTGCGTTCTTGACCTCAACCCCCGTGTCTCGAAGTGTGCGTAGCACTTGTATCTCTGCATTGGTCCAGTGAGTCAGGTCTTTGGTCCATCTGTGTATGTCTGGGGCACCAGGTGACTTTGATTGTGTTGCAATGAGTCGCTCGAGCGTGACAAACGCTAAATCCGCGCATCCATGCTTTTGTTCGTCTTTGTTGCACCTACGGCGAATTCCTAATATACAGGATTCGGGTGTGGGAATCAGAGGAAACCCCGACCACGTGGCAATCTGTTGTGTGGCGTTGTGCCACATTCGGAGTAGCGGAGGGCAGTTCCAGGTCATGTGGTAAAAGTCTGCCTCCTTATTTCCGAACCTTGGGCATTCAGGTATAGCTTGTGGGAACATGTGTTTTATGCGAATTGTAGTTAAGTATGTCTGGTGTAGATAATTAAGTTGGGTATATCTGAAGCGGGTATTACGCAATATTTCACTTGTGGTTGAGAGGGCAATGGACCATTCTTGCGCTGTGAGGGGTGTTTGTAAGGACTTGTCCCATCTGGTCTTGGCTTGTGTTTGTGCTTCTTTCAGATAGGCCTGTAGTGTGTGGTATATCCAGGAAATGCTTGTTTGTGTGCCGGCGCCTGTTAATTCGTGTAGAGTGGATGATGATGGTGGTTCTGAATCGCTGCATCCCCATGTTTTGCGTATTAGATGCTTAAGTGCCCTGTGTATAACGAACCCGCCCGGTCCTAAAGTGTATGTTTCTGCTAACTTCGTATACGAGATAAAATGGTCGTCTGCGAACAGGTCGCTGACCAGTTGTATACCTTTTGCAGTCCATGGAATAAGGCCTGGTCTACCTTGTAATTTATCTATTCCTGGTATGGCTAGTAATGGAATCTTTGGTGAATATAGTGGTTTTGTGAGCACCTCTTGATACATAGCGGTTCCATATTCGATCAGCTACTGTTATCAGAACATTGCTATGAAGTGAAGGGGGCTCGCGTCCTATGAGCCAGCCCAACACGTCAGTGCGCCCCAGGTGCGACCTCACAGTGTTGTTGCGTAGGTATATTAATGCATCGTCTGCGTATAAGGAGATGATGCGAAATTCCTCTCCGTCTGGGATACCCCATCTTGTTGCTTCGTTGCGTAATCTCGCTGCTAGAGGTTCTATTGCTAATGCGAACAATAGTGGTGACAGTGGGCAGCCCTGACGCGTACCTCTGCTTATGTCGAATTTCTCCGAGATAATGGCACCAGTTTTGACCCATGCTTTGGTACTAGTATATAATATGGATATCCAGCGCATGAACCCTGCGCCGAATCCCATTTTTTGTAAGGTTGCCATCAGAAAGGGCCAACCCAGCGTGTCAAAGGCTTTCTAGACGTCTAGCGAGACAGGCGCACAAGAGCATCTTGTAATATAGCGATATGTAACTTATGGCGTTTAAGGTAGGCATGTATTCTGCGCCTTTTAGTTGTGTTGGCTAAGCCCCTAACGTTCCAGGTTACTATGTTGTATGTCATCATTGTGCTTGGAATTTGTGGTGTAGTGTGTTTTGCCCGCCCCAGGAGTATTCTCGTTGCGCCCCAGTGTCTCCATTGTCTCACCCCGAGCCCCCCACCCCACCCCTCCTGCGTATAAGAATGTAGAGCATGTTGGGAAAAGAGGGGAAGAAGATAAGATACAACTTACAGTAATTAATTTAACTGTGAACTGCCAGGCACAACTGGTGCACCTGTATACATTGGTTCCTTCTAGGTCCATTCGGTAACCCAACTGGGTTAGGGGGTGGTGTTGATGTAAAGACCGAGATAGCTCCTGCGTTACGGCCCGTACGGCTATGGCCATTTCCCGTCTTGGACTCTGTGTTGCGCCTTTTAGGGTCTTTACTCTCACGTTGCAGTGGGTTGTATATTAATGTGTCCTCTGGTTGTGTTCCTTATGGGACTGTGGTTGAATTTGTCTTATTGCCATTGTCTTTTTGGGAGACTGGTCTTGTGCAACACTTGTTGTACTTTTACATTAGTGCAGACACATGAATTTGTGCGGTTGTAGTCCTTGTGTGTTATTTTTGAGATCGTCTGCCGAGCGTAGGGTGAACGTTGGGCCGGGGGTTAGCTTTGACGTGGATGGGCCGTGATGACTGCTCGCTGAGTCGGAGTCCAAGTTTTTGGTGTCTTGATTGGATTGTGGTTGTATGCACGAGAATCTGTTTACCACTTTTAAGGCTTGAGCTTGTTCGTCAGTTGCTTGTGGCTTAGTTGGATGTGACTCAGTTCTGGGCTTTGGTCTTTTCCTTCGGCGTGGCTGTCGGGTCAACCATTCTTTTTGTTCTTGAGTTTGTTGTAGGGTCTGCCAGTCCCTTTGCGTGTATTCAGGTCCATGCGTCTTCCGAGGTTGGGAATATGTGAGATCTGTCACCATCCACCACGCGTAATCTGGCTGGGTACATTAGGGAGTATGAGTAGCTTTTATCACGTAGTACTTGTTTTGCTGAGTGGAAGGTGGCACGTTTATGCTGTATTTCGGCTGTGTAGTCTGGATGGGCCGTGATTTTTGCATTTTAAACGTCTATTGGGCCAGATGTGCGGAAGCCCTTCAGTACCTGATCTCTGTCCCGGTAGTTTAAAAATCTCGCAATTAGTGGACGTGGGGGGGCTCCTGGGCAGGGGGGGGGGGCCTCCCGGTACTCAATGTGCGCGTTCCACTACTAGGAATGGCGAGGTCTCTTGTGGTAATACGGTTTCTTCGAGCCATCGTTCTAGGAATGACTCCACATTTGGTAGTTCGATCTTCTCAGGGAACCCTAGGAATCTCACATTATTTCGGCGTGAACGGCCTTCTGCTTCGTCTGCTCGCTTGTGCAGTCATAGTAGTTCAGATTCTTGGAGTTGGAGACGGAGTTTCATTTCTTCGATGTCAGGTTGTGTCGTTTCGAGGGTTGTTTAAGCTGTAGTGACCCTGTCTGCTAGTTTCCAATGTTCCATTCGAAGGATGTTGACTTCTGCCACCACTGTGTCTATTTTGCCCTCTAGTGATATTCTGGTGTCGAGTACAGCTTGCAGCACTTTCTCAATTTGTGTGGAGTGGGCGGCCAGTGTCTCCGTCACTTTGCGTAGAGCGTGTGAGTTGAGTTCTGTGTCTGTTTCTAATAATGGGACTGAGGGTCTGGCTTCAAGTTGGCCCCTTGGGGGTTTCAGTTTCACCATAGTTGTGTCTGTTGTAGGCGCGCTGTGCATTAATTGTGGAATTAAGTTTATGCCTTGCTTGTGTTTTGTGCACCCTGCAAATTTATCGCGGATCGTCAAATGAATAGTTCAAAGCGACGCGGGCGTCTCAGTTTGTATTAGCCCTGGGTGTGCCGGCTCTCGTGGGCTTTTGTCTTTGCCTGGGTGTCCTCAAAAAGCTCTCCAGAGGGAGGCCCGCTTGCGTGCTATGGTGCGGTTGGTTGCGGGGGAGAGAGCACTCCAGCAGCACCACGACGTCAGGCCGGGTCAGGCTACAGCCTCTGCCCGGGCCTCTGCCGCGCGCACCCCAAAAGGGCCGCTCCAGAGGCCCCGGGCTGGGCTAGCGTCCGTGGTTCCTCGCGGCGCGTGCATCCCCGTCTCGCGCCCCGTGGTAAGGTTCATATGGGCCCGGCCGCGCAGCAGGTGAGTCCTTATGTACTCTTTTTTTTTTCCTTTCCACCGTGCCCTAACCTTATGTCTCGTTTGCTCCTGGAGGTGCTCTCTGTCGTGTTTGCACGGTTCAGGGCCCTTCAGCACCACTGGGTCCGGCAGGCCTCCACTTTGTCTCCGCCGATGTCAGCGCCGTCGGGCCGTTTCCGAGCTCAGCGCCCGCGCCGTCCACACGTCCGCGGTGCTTCGGCAATCTCCCTAGGCCCGACCCGGCACCCGAGGGCGTCAGCCCGCAGCGAGAGCCGGTTGCTCACGTCGTTTCCTCGCCTCGAGTGTCCTCCGTCCTCAACTGCTGCTGGCTCCGGTTCCGGCAGTCGGGTTGCGTCAGTCCTCAGTAGGGCTTGGCCACGGGCATCGCTTCGCAGCCGGCACAGGCCCAGTCCGGATCGCATCTATGGTGACGCGCGTCGCCATTGGTAGGTCCGTGGCGTGCGACAGTACACAGCACTCCTGACTCTCCTCGATTTAAGTCAGGGAGTCCGGGATACAGGCGTTTTCAGGATCTTTTTTTGGGGCTGTGAGCGGAGCTCTCTGCTGAGCGTCCTCTCACGTCGCCATCTTGGACACGCCCCCGTACACGGCAATATGTAACGCGAGGAGAAGTGTGAGATATAGTAATACTCAGTTTAAAGTAGAGACAATACTTTCCCCCCTCCTCCCCACCAACACAAATTAACTCATCAAGGGGCTGCCCCTCACCACTCAAAAACACATGAACATATATGCAAACGAAAAGCAAGAATGTGGAGCAATTACACTCGGGGTGTCTTTTGACAGATTCAGAGCATACTCCAGAGTTACCTACAGTGTACCAACAAGTTCCCCACTCCATGTACTTACCTCTTGTCCCCCCCCCAACTCCATGCATCATTGCCCCTTGCTCCCTGGACAATCATCCCCGTACAATGACCACCTGCTCCACTCCATGGACTGTGTCCTGCACCAGCCCCACTTGCTCCATTCTCAGGTAAGTACTCGCATTCTGCCAGCCGTGGGGTCGCTAGTGTGAGAAGCAACCAAGTTCTACTTGTGTACATGGCACACTGACACTCCCCTCCCCAACCCAGGCACCCACGGCGGAAGCAGGGACTCGCATTTGATCTGCCAGGGGTTGCGCTGCACCCTCACGGACATCTCTGCGCTCGGCTCGAATCGCTGCTGCTGCTGCCGCCGGTACGGTGTAGTCTGGTTTTGCGGAGCCTTCAAATGGGAATCCCTGGGCCATGAGGAGGGGGGGTCAGGCAACTCCACGAGGCATGGGTGGGACCCACTCCCTGGAGCAGGGTGCGCTCAGAGTCCGCCCCACGTGCCACACCTTTAACCCCTTTGCTGCCAGGCCTTTTCCCCCTCCTGTGCCAGGCCTTTTTTTTGCGTATTTGGAATAGTTCTCGCTTAGGCCCTCATAACTTTTTCTCCACATAAACTACCCACGCCAAATTTCCGTCCTTTTTTTCCAACATCCTAGGGATTCTAGAGGTACCCAGACTTTGTGGGTTCCCCTGAAGGAGGCCAAGAAATTAGCCAAAATACAGTGAAGATTTTGTGTTAGGAAGAAGGCTTGTGGTTTTTTCCCTGAAAATGGCATCAACAAAAGGTTTGCGGTGCTAAAATCACCAGCTTTGCAGCTTTCAGCAACAGGCAGACTTGAATCAGAAAACACAATTTTGACATTTTACTGGGACATACCCCATTTTAATGATTTTTTGTGCTATCAGCCTCCTTCCAGTCAGTGACAGAAATGGGTGTGAAACCAATGCTGGATCCCAGAAGCCTAAACATTTCTGAAAAGTAGACAAAATTCTGAGTTCAGAAATGGGTAATTTGTGTAGATCCTACAAGGGTTTCCTGCAGAAAATAACAACTGAAAAGAAAATATTGAAATTGAGGTGAAAAAAACAGCAGTTTTTCTCTAAGTTTTACTCTAACTTTTTCCTGCAATGTCAGATTTTTTGAACTCAATATACTGTTACGTCCGCTGGACTCTTCTGGTTGCGGGGATATATAGGGCTTGTAGGTTCATCAAGAACCCTAGGTATCTAGAGCCAATAAATGAGCTGCACCTTGCAGTGGGTTTTCATTCTATATCGGGTATACAGCAATTTATTTGCTGAAATATAAAGAGTCACAAATAGGAATCAAGAAAACCTTTGTCTTTCCAAAATGGGCACAAGATAAGGTGTTGAGGAGCAGTGGTTTTGCACATCTCCGAATTCTGGGGTGCCCATACTAGCATGTGAATTACAGGGCATTTCTAAAGTAGACGTCTTTTTTACACAGTCTTATATTTGGAAGGAAAAAATGTAGAGAAAGACAAGGGGCAATAACACTTGTTTTGCTATTCTATGTTCCCCCAAGTCTCCCGATAAAAATGGTACCTCACTTGTGTGGTTAGGCCTAGTGCCCACGACAGGAAATGCCCCAAAACACAACGTGGACACATCACATTTTTCCACAGAAAACAGAGGTGTCTACCTGTGGATTTTGGCCTCTAGCTCAGCCGGCACCTAGGGAAACCTACCAAACCTGTGCATTTTTTAAAACTAGAGACCTAGGGGAATCCAGGACAGGGTGACTTGTGGGGCTCTCACCAGATTCTGTTACCCAGAATCCTTTGCAAACCTCAAAATGTGGCTAAAAAAACACTTTTTCCTCACATTTAGGTGACAGAAAGTTCTGGAATCTGAGAGGAGCCACAAATGTCCTTCCACCCAGCGTTCCCCCAAGTCTCCCGATAAAAATGGTACCTCACTTGTGTGGGTAGGCCTTGTGCTCGCTACAGGAAGTGCCCCAAAACACTATCTGGGCACATTGAAATTAGCAAATAGAAAACTACCTGTTTTTGCGGGGGGCACCTGCGTTTTTGGTCCTGGGCTCAGCAGCCATCTAGGGAAACCTACCAAACCCAGACATTCCTGAAAGCTAGACACCCGAGGGAGTCAAGGGAGGTGTGACTTGCGTGGATCCTCCAATATTTTCTAACCCAGAATCCTCAGCAAACCGCAAATCTAGCTAAAAAAATCAAATTTTTCCCACATTTCTGTGTGGGATCACTGCACCGGGACAAATTTCCTACCACCCAACGTTCCCCTCAGTCTCCCGGTAAAAATTATACCTCACTTGTGTAGGTGGGCCAAGTGTTTGTGACAGGGAAGAGACAAAAACACGTCGGAATTGAGGGGGAACCAAAGTGGGTCCAAAAGGGCAGTTTGAAAAAAAAAAATTTTAGGCTGACAAGTGCAGCAGAATTTTTACTGGTATAGATGAGACAATGCTGGGTGGTAGGAATTTTGTGGATTACTGCAGATTCCGGAAGGTTCCATCACAAAAATGTGGGAAAAATGTGTGCTTTCCAGCAAAGTTGCAGGTTTGCAGGGCATTGTGGGTAAGGAAATGGTGCGGGGTGCATGTGAAGCACACCACCCTGGAATCAACTAGATGTTTAGTTTTCGGATGTGTCTAGGTCTTGTGGATTTTTGTACATGGCAGCGTCCCAAAGTAAAAAAAAAAAGTGCAGCACTCACCATTCCAAGTGGGACGATTTTGAGAGTTACCAAGCTCTCATGGCCCTCAGGAGGTAGGCAGTAATAAATGGGATTGAACGTGGATACTGAAAGGAGTGGAGGACCATGAGGGGAGTAGGGGACTCTGCCCAGTAAGTGAGGAAGGGTTTGCAGAGAGTGGTAGGAAAATTGGCCAGTAATAGGATAGAACACAAAGGAAAGGGAGGAGCATCGACAGGAGAGAGGTGAACAATATCTAGATGAATTAACATTGAAAGGGGATGGGAAGAGCGATGAGCAATCTGGTCAGTAATGAGAGGGGCAAATACTGATAGAAAAGGTGAACACTGCTGAACGAGGTGAATACATACAGAAAAAGTTCAAACTGACTGGACATGTGAATAGTGATGGGAGAGAGAATCAATCTGGGAGGTCTGTGTGGCGATTTAGGTAGTGACACGGTATGCTATGCCTCATGATGGGCCTGTAACTGGAGAAGGTGCTATGAACAAGAGAGTTTGGAGACAGTGAGAATAGAGATGAGGGTTAAGGGCTCAGTCTCGAATCCCTAGTGTCCCATTATTATCCGTAGTGCCCTAGTTCAGTCTCCAGTGTACCAGCAATTTTAATGGGATTTTGTTATGCCATAGACTCAACAGGCCCAATTAAAAATATTATATGTCAGTGATGTCACTTGATTGTCTTCAGTGATGTAATAAATGAAATCATGAGCAGTGCATGGCGGGGAGCAAGTAATAGGCAGCTCTGCTAACTATAACTGGCAAATTGCTGTGCTTTTTTTTTTAGTTCAAAACATTAATGTTGTCACTCACATAGTCACCTAACTATAACATTACTTTAACTTTTTTTTTTTTTTTTATAGAGTAAAATAATATTTTATTACCATACGTAAAGCCATCTCCGGTGGGGGGTTGGCGACACGCCCTGGCCTGCGGCCAGTTCTTTGGCCAGTCCCCTGCAAGTAGCTAACCCCACGCTGTGCACAACCTTTAGATGTGCATAGCAGGGGGTTGACAAAAGGGCCTGGCCTGCGGCCAGCTCACTCAGAGGCAGCCAATCCCTCCACAGACAGTCAACCCCACATTGAGTATGGCCTTTCGTCATTCACAGAATGGGAGTGGCCACACAGCCTGGCTTACAGCTAGGCCATTTGTCAACTACCTGCAGGCAGGCACCCGGAGGCAGCTAAACCGATGCTGTGCATGGGCCTTTGGTCATGTGAGTGTGGGGTTAGCTGCAGGACGTGTCTTGCATCCAGGCTCTTCTCCCAATTCCCTGCAGGCAGCCAATCCCATGTTGTGCATTGCCTTTGGCCATGTGCTGCAGGGGGTTGGCCACTGGGTTTGGCCTGCTGCCAGGCCCTGAGGCCAAACGCCCAGCAGTCTGCCAACCCCACAGTGTGCACTGCATTTGGTGTGTGCAGCGTAGCGTTAGTCTTAGGGCCCTGGGGCCCCATACTCTGGGGCCAAAACATATTTATTAAGGAAAGGGGGCGTGCAGCTCCCTCCAGGACCCTTAATTGGCCCCGGCGTCAGTTCCAATAAAAAGTGAAGAGGGGAGAGTAGCCCCCATGCCCGAGAATTAATACACCCCAGGCACCATTCTAATGCAAAAGGGGAAAGGTGTGTGCCTCCCCAACCCCTCCACCCGTATTAGGCCCCAGTTCTTCAAGGGTTGCTGCCAAAGAAGCATAGCTTAGAATTCTTTCCATGAGGTGTGGCCTATTGTAACCAAGGGCATGGCTTAAACATGTAAACTAAATCATGTGGTTCACGCAATGTGCTACTTGACCAGTATACGAGAGCCTCTCAGTTTCCCGCTATTGCATCCAAACATGTCATACAATAACAAAACCTCTTTTCTCCTTACAGGTGAAGTGAGTCCCTAAGCAATGCTGAGGTCCTTGGGATTATCAAGATACGGGGTTAACATATCCATCCAAACAGGACACATCAAGTAACACAAAGTAAGCAATATAGTATCCAGAACACAGGATCAAGATCGCATGGTAAATAAGCATTTGCAATGCAATTGGTCTCACGTTTGCTCGAATTAGAGCTATTAGCGTTGTAAACTCCTAACCAGACTTTTCTTGCCACATAAGCTGAAAATGAAAAATACAAAATTTCACATAAGGGAGCCGATTTAAAGCACCAGGCCATGATTGTGAAGGTGACTAATCATAACAAAAACACCGGTCATGTTTTGCATTTGAATAGTAATAATAAAAATAAATAAATGTAAAAAAACGAGCACGATTGCGCCGCTTAAAACCTTGAATTTGCGAAGGAGCGCTAGGATAAACAATAGAATTAAAGCCGTAGTCAAGAAAAGCGCTCGATTAGTGTCCAGCGAGATCGCGCTGCCTATGAAATAAAGAGAAAAGGTAGTCCAGAAACCACACGGAAAACATTGAGCCTCGTATGTTTTCAGTAGTTGGCCGGGGCACTCGAGGAAGGCTAAACACCAGAAAAGGCATGACGTATGCATGCCATTCACTAATGAAATAAAACGAATTTTAAAAGATAAGCCCACAAACCAATCAAAATGAAGGGCGTGAGATGGGTGTGGTTAAAAGCCCACAGAGAGATTACAACAGGGACAGAACGCTTGCACACTCAACCCTAAAAACTTATTTAAATCCAGTCCAGACAGAAACCAAGAGAGTGCTGTGGAAAGGGTGTTGGCTGACGAAAGAGCAGAACCACACCATCCCTTGTTGAGTGGCCAAGCTAAATCTACACTGTTTCACAACAAGTTCTCCAAAACTATGACTCTGTGAATACGGTTCCCTTTGTCAAACATTAGGGAAGTACACAGGGAAAAAAAAAGCCCCACTTCTCTCAGGTACTGAAAAAAAAAAAAAGAAAAAGAAAATTGACAGGATCCCAGACAACCAACAGGCACCATCTCTCAACAGAGAATCAAGATACATGACTCAACATATCAAGATAGGACAAACGTGTTGATCTCTTGACAAAAACCTAAGACTGAAGAATATAAAAGACTCAAAACAATTCAGACAAGACTCATTGGGCCAGTCACAGCTCCCCAGTCAATCCACGGCCCTCCTGTCTGAAGTTGACAGTTCCGCCTGCATTCCTGAGCCGATTGAGACAGCTCTGCTTGAATTCCTGAGCCTGACTGACAGCTCCGCCCACATTCCTGAGCCCTATTGAAACCGCTCTGCCCGCATTCCTGAGCCTGGTTGCATGTGCTGATGTCCCTGCTGACACCTCCTTTGCGTCACTGCCGCTCCTGTCCTCCCACCTCTGCTCCTTCTACCTCCCAAGACATTTAGTGGAGGCTGCAGCGTGGTCTCGGTGAGAAGTGCCTGGCCCATTGGGCCAGTCACAGCTCCCCAGCCATTCCACTAACCCCCTGCCTGCCGCCGACAGCTCTGCCTGCATTCCTGAGCCTGATCGCGAGTTCTGCCCACAATCCTGAGCCTCACTGCGAGAGCTGTCTGCCTTCCTGAGCCTTACTGTACCTGATGACGCCCCTGCCAACGCCTTCTTTGCGCCACTGCTACTCCTGCCTCCCAGGACATACAATGGAAGCCAAAGCGTGAGAAGTGCTTGACCCCCCTGGGCCAGTCACAGCTCCCCAGCTGCTCCACGGCCCTCCTGCCTGCCGCTGACAACTCCGGCCACATCCCTGAGCCAGATTGAGAGCGTTCCGGCCACATTCCTGGGCCTGATGCATTCTTGAACCTGACTGCGTCTGCCGACACCTACATTGCGCTACTGCTGCTCGAGCCCTACCGTCCACATCCCTCCCGCCTCCCAGGACATTTAATGGATGCATAGCACAATCTCGTGAAAGGTGCCTGATCCACTGGGTCAGTCACAGCTCCCCAGCTGCTCCACAGCCCTCCTGCCTGCTGTTGACAGCTCTGCCCACATTCCTGAGCCTGATTGCGACAGCTCTACCTGCATTTCTGAGCCCGATTGTGGCAGCTCCGCTCGCATTCCTGAGCGTCATTGTGTCTGCTGACGTCCCTGCCAATGCCTCATTCGCACCACTGCCACTCCCGCCCTCCCACCTTCCATCCCGGCCCCTCCCACCTCCCAGGACATATAATGGAGGCGCAGCGTGGTGTCAGTAAGAAGTGCTTAATCCACTAGGCCAGTCACAGCTCTCACGCCGCTCTACGGCCCCCCCCTGCCTTCCTCCGATAGCTCCACCCACATTCCTGAGCATAACTGTGACAGTTCCGCCCGCATTCCTGAGCCTAATTTTGACAGCTCGGCCTGCATTCCTGAGCCTGACTGCGTCTGCTGACGCCTCCTTTACGCCACTGCAGCTCCAGCCCTCCTTCCACGACATATAATGGAGGCCTCAGCGAGGTCTCATTGAGAAGTGCCTGACCCAATGGGCCAGTCACAGCTCCCCAGCTGCTCCACAGCCCTCTTGCCTGCCGCTGACCACTCCACCTGCATTCCTGAGCCTGACTGCAACAACTCTGCCTGCATTCTTTGGCCTGACTGCGTCGGCTGACGCCCCTTCCGATGACTCCTTTGCAACACTGCCGCTCATGCCTATCCACATTCCCACCTCGGAAGCCGGTCTCTCCTACCTCCCAGGACATATAATGGAGGCCGCAGCTTGGCCTTGGTGAGAAGGGCCTAACTGATTGGGCTAGTCCCAGCTCCTCAGTCACTCCACGGCTCTCCTGCCTGGCACTGAAAGCTCCGCCTGCATTCCTGAGCCTGACTGCGACAGCCCCACGCACATTCCTGAGCATGATTGCGTTTGCTGACCCCCCCCCCCCAGTAACGACTCCTTTGTGCCACCGTTGCTCCCGCCCTTTTGCCTTCCACCCTGGCCCCTCCCACTTCAGAGGACATATAATGGAGGCTGCAGGCCGGCCACGCAGTGGACACACACACAGCGGGGGCACCGCCGGCAAGCCATCTGTGCACGTCCATGCTGGACCGTGACCAGGACCCCTGGTCTTCCTACTCCCCCACGGCTACACCACCAAGGAGATCCAGGCCCTGAACGTCGATCACCCCATCAACAGCTGCTTCACGGCCGCCCCACTCTCAACCAAAGGACCCTCCACCTGCTTACATTGCAGTTTCTCCTGCAACACAGTAACACCTGCGCACACTAACGCCCACACAAAAGACTACAAACTACCAAGCACCACTCCAGTGCACCCTGCTAAATGCCCGCTCTTTATGCAAACTTGCCATGGAAATCTGGGACACCAACACCACCCACGAACCAGACGTCGCCTTCATCACCGAAACATGCATAACACCCTCCTAAAAACTTTGACACCACCACCCCTGATGGCTACAAGATGTTACACCGAGACCGCAACAACAAACATGACTGGGGCATTGCCATCATCTTCAAGGAAACCATCCAATGCTTCATCAACGACTAAGACCCAACGCCCCGCATGAAGCACGTCAACGTCTGACTCCAGAACAATGCCAAAACCACAATGCCAGGCACCCTCACATACAGACCCCCGGGACCAGGCTCAGCCTTCTGCGATGCCATCTCCAACCTCATCGCCCCCCACGCCATTAACTCTCTCCACTACCTCCTACTTGGCAATCTCAATTTCCACCTTAACTACCCCAACACCAACTCCACTTACCTCAGAGAACCTCAGCAACATTGGCCTCACCCAAATGTTCACCAAACACATGCACAAATCCTGACATACACTGGAGACAATCTTCACATCTTGCGACAGAATCAATTTCACCCATGTGACTGAACGCACCTGGACCGAACACGTCATCATCCACTTTACCATCTCCAATTTCCATCACACCTCCTCCAAGCTTCTCAGCACCCCACCACCGGAGCTGGGTCAAGGTAACTGAGACCCTATGGGCACAAGCCCTAGGCACCGTACAGTCCGAGCCCATGGCAGACCGTGACCTCAACCAGGCCGTCCAAAACTTCACCATCTGGATCATCAAATCTGCAGACAAAGTCACCCTGCTGAAACCAGCTAAAGACAACTACACCTCCAAGCCAGTGAGATGGTACACTCCAGAGCTCAGAAACCCCAAACTGGAGAAACAATGATGCGTGACCATGGACCCTCTCCAACAGAGCCACCTACAAAGTAGCCCTCAACAACTACCATCACCACATCAGGGCAGCAAAAAGAGCAGCAATCACTGCCCGCATCAACACCGCAGCCAACCACATGAAAGAACTCTTCAGAATCATCAAGGAATTCTCTAACCAGATAGCCACAGAGACCACAATCTACCCATCCCAGGAACTGTACGACACCCTATCATACCACTTCACCGCAAGATCACCACCATATACAATTTCGATCACCGAGCCCCAATTCCCCACCTCTAGCCTAGATAACATCTCTCAGGCAGCAAAAACCAGCCACACGATAACCACCTGGTGCCAGATTACCGCACAGACCACCTCAGCCATCATGTCATCAATCCACTCCGAGGCACCCACCGCCCCCTGCTCCCACCGGCTTTTCAACCTCAAAGCCAACACTATTAGCATGGAACTAACATGCATCTTCAACACCTCCATCTTCACAGTAATGTTTTCCGGATGATTAGAAGCACACAGAGGTCAGACACCTCAAAAACTACAGATCAATCTCCCTGCCCCCCTTCCCGACCAAAGTGCTTGAGAAAGCCATCAACCAACAGCTCACAGACTACATGAAACAAAACCGCCTTGGACACCTCACAATCAGGATTAAAGGCAAACCTCAGCACGGAGACTGCACTGATCGCCGCCACGGACGACATCAGGGCCCTCCTAGACAGAGGAGAGTCGGCAGCTCTCGACCTCTCTGCAATATTCAATACAATTTCCCACCACATCCTCCTCAACGGACTCTACAACATAGGCATTCAATATAATACCCTTAAGTACATCACCTCTTTCCTCTCAGGCCGCACGCAGAGCATCAGCTTTCCTCCCTTGACGTCTACACCCAAGATCATCACCTGTGGCATACCCCCAGGATCCATCCTCTGCCCAACCCTGTTCGACATCTGCATGACCTCCCCCCACCCCCTCGCAAACAACATCAGATCCTATGGACTCAATAGAGTCTACTATGCTGATGACACTCAACTAATCCTATCACTCACTGAAGATCCCCAGAACACCAAAGCCATTTTCCGTAACATCGATGACAAAGAGCTGCCTCAAACTAAACACTGACAAAATGGAAGTCCTGATCTTCAGGAAGAACACCTTCGTATGGGACCACAGCTGGTGGCCAGCAGAACTCAGACCAACGCCCTCTTCATCAGACCATGCACAAAACCTTGGCATCATCCTGGACTGCCAACTGTCCATGAATCAACACTCAGTCGTCTCCTCCTGCTGCTACATTATCCCTATGCTCGCTGAAGCTTCAAATGGATCCCTACAGACACCAGAAAGACAGTCACACAAGCCGTGGTCATAGTCGCCTCAACTATGGCAATGCGCTGTACACCGGAGTGTCCTCCCAGCTTCTTAAAAGACTCCAAACTCTACAGGACACCGCAGCCAGACTCAACCTCCCGAAGCACTCAAGCATCACCCCACTCCTTAGGAACCTCCACTGGTCCCCCGTCCAGAAGAGATGCTAATTAAAAATCCTCACACTTGCATACAAGGCTCTCCACAACTTAGGTTTGTCGTACATCAACCATCGACTGAGCTTTTACGTCCCAGCAAGACATCTACACTCTGTCTCGCTAAACCTCGCACACACACCCTGCATCCATCGCAGCGGAGGCCACTCCTCCTCATACACAGCAGCCAAGTCCTAGAACAGCCTGCCCCTCTACTTCCAAACAGATTCCATATTAAGCCATGCTGTACAGCTTTCCCGATTATCTGGAGAATGCCTAAATGTAGAAAAAAATGCCTACTGGTTCAATTTGTAGGTGCGCAAACACATGTGTGCCTACAAAATGGCGCAGTTGCTTTATTCTTTGTCGATCCAACTCAGGTCGGCGAATAGAATAAGCATTTGCAAAGCAATTGGTCTCGCATTTGCTCCAGTTAGACCTATTGGCGTTGTAAATTCCTAACTGGACTTCTTGCCACATAAATTGAAAATGAAAAGTAAAACAGTTGACATAAGCAAGCCGATTCAAAGCACCATGAGCATCAGCAAGAAGGAGAGACAAAAGCAAAAAGAAGTTTGCTCACAGTCAAACATATCAGAATCGTGCAATTATCCATGTAACAGGGGCAGTCTGCAAGGCGGTAACAAAACCACCCCAAGGAGGGACAAACGTAAATTATTTACCAATGATAACAAAGGATTTTTGAAAGGCAAGCCAATGAACGAGTGAAAGTGATGGGCATATTCAAAAGAACACAATACTAACATGTCAAACCGCTTGCACACTCGACCTAAAAAAGTGTGAAATCTTTTTTTGAAAAAGGGTGGAGGAAGCAACATGGGCAGAACCAAAACAGGGGCAAAGTGGTGAAGAGAAGAAACACAGGCAGGACGTGCAGAAGCAGCACTGAACACATATGAGATACAACAACATGGAGGCAACACTGAGGGTGCAGGTGGGGGGAAGAGGCAATACAGAGGGAGTGGGTAGGGAAGCAATGCAGAGGGAGCAACAAACAGGGGAGAGAGAAGAGCAAAGTGAGGGCAGGGGAGAAAAGAGTGCATTGCGAGCTGGGAGTGGGTAGAAGCGTACGCGTAAGAAAGCAATACATCCAGGAGAACAAACGAAGACAAGTGTATCAGTGAGTGCGGAGGAACCACATTCAGCAGCTGGGAGTGGGAAAGAGAAGCATACTAGGGAAACAGCTGCAAAAAACTTGCACTCTTACAGAGTGTTTAATCCAAAAGCAAAATGTAGTGCCTGAAAATACGATCTGTGTAAGATTATAGCAATGCATCCATGCTCCAGGGGAGGGACAAACACAAGAGGAAAGAAAACATACACAATACAATAAAATGCAAATAACTTAAAATACTGGAACAGAGGTTTAAAGTAACGGTTAAAAAAAACTAACTCAGTAAGCAACTCAATTACAACCACTGGCAAAAAGCAACCTATGCTCACCTCTTCAAACCCAGCTTCGAGCAGGTCTTGATACATCTGCTGGTTGATATCATAGCCCCCACGAGTTGAAGAGCTTGATTCATTTGCAAAAGGAAGCAGGGAGTTCCGGATCTGTTGTAGGGCTCTATGATGTGTCACAAATTTTGGAGGATTGCGTCCTTGTCGAGAGTCATCAGCAGACACTTTTCCCATCTTCTGCTCTGCCTTGACTGCCTCCGATGGCTTTGGGAGATGCCGAAGGCTTTCCCTTATTTCCAGCAACATCTGGTGGCTACTACCAGTGAAGTTACTGGCAGGAAATGTTTTAGGCCTCATTTGCCGATGGCCTTCCGGTTTCTCTCCCCTCTTCATGAAAACATGTAATATATGCAGCTTCTACCTGTGACTTCAGCACGCAAATCCTCAATGAAAGGTGCTTGGCTTCAGGACTTGGGAATATGCATAGATTCAACCAACTGTCTCTCTTCTGTTTTCTTGATGATGCACATCAAAGAGTTCATCCTGAAAAAAAAACAGGGTGGTTATCAATGAGCTGATAAATGAGATAAAACCATGCTTTGTGACTCTATACAACGTGTCCATCCTTAAAAGACACTTTATTTGTGCTGGAAATCACTCAAATATGTTTCCTACATCTCCAGATAAGATAGAACAACAGAACAAGTGGGGCTCTGCATGACCTCCCAAAAACATTACACAAAGAGAATGGGAAAAGTGTAAGAGTTATTCATAATCCATTGCCGCTTAACCTGCATCCTAAAATCTCTGACATTCATATTGCCACTCCAACACACATTCATCTAACATAAAAGAAACCTATTACTTTTATTGGAAGATCTAGTCATACACTGGGCAATGAATCCCATTCTTAACACTTGGGGCTAGTGGACCATTAATGTAACATAAGCAATGGCTACATATGAAGGAGTATATTAAGAAACGTATCTCAGATATATTTAAGTTTCTGCTTCATTCTGGAAAAGCCCAGTGATTCTGTAGTCAAAAAGTGGGAAAGTAAACAGGACATTTTATTTGCATCTAGAGTGGAGTGGGGTTTACACCAAGATGCACAAGACTGTGTCAAGGAAAGCTTTAATCAAAATAACTACGTATTGGTACCAAATGCACATGAGAAATGCTGGAGGGGATGTTTTGGCAATGGTAATCACACACCTGTTATGGCTGAGTCCGAAACACCAAATAAAATAGGAAAACGTTATTCGATGCGATTAGTGACATGTTCCACCCCTCCAGCCTAATAGTCCTGATACTGGGCCTGACCAATAAACAAACCTATCCCCAGCACTTTTACCACTGTAGGCAGATGTCATTGCATTATGTGCAGTGAAAATGTCCAGCTGTACTTCTTTGCAGCAGGACAGACCTTCAGACCAAGAAGAATGGCACTACAGAGTTTGGGTCTTAAATGGTAATGGAGACAAACAAATAATCAGATACACTATCTCCGAGAGACTGCAGGACTATGAATCCAATAGTGTCCAGTTCTTGAAGTTTCAGCCAATCAAACACAGAACTCACATCCCCCAGTACCTTAAAATACATACTATAGCATGTGACCATGACACAAGGGGGTGACAAACAAGGGAAACAGGTATGGGTTTTCTCCATTATTAAAAAATATATATATTTCTATTAAATTGTCGAAAGGCGTGGGTGATGAAATTATTTTGAAATAAAATTATATGAACTTTCCTGAAGTGCAGCGTACAAGCAATCGCTGTTTCAGGGATGTGGAATTCCTATCGCCCGACACCCGGGACATCTTGTTTGGGGTCAAGGGCAACAAGTTTTTAGGTTTACTTTGTCCTTTGCCAACCCCCTGTGCAGCACAAGCCCTTTGGCTGCCTGATTACAGAGAGTGGAACTCTCTGCATTTGAGGTAATGCGTTTCCAAAAGACAATGCTGTTCGAACTTGTATTTATGGTTCATTATTTGAAAGCCTTCATTATTAGGGTGAGTGCTGTAAATAAATGCTTTAAGGTCACACTTCACTACTAACGTTGGTTCGAGTACAAAAAAAAAAAACATGTATACACATGTTTGAAAAGTTTAGGCTATGAGGCTAAGTATAATGCTCCCAGAATGCTCTCTGATTATATGCAAATGAAGTGTCATTTAGTAAAATGTGTTGATGCATGCTAGTATTTCCCAAAAATATTTCTAATGGAAAATCAGTGTAACCATTTTCAACACGATTATGGGAAGCATGAAAATAAACAAACATTGACAAAGCCAACTGATGAGACATATTTTTATAAGTCTTTTAGTTTCATCAATGCGTGTCTTGTTTTGACATGGCTTTTGTAACACTTTATTGTTGTGGGAGCTACCAGGCCCTCAACATTGCGACAAACACTGGCAAACCCCCCGCCCAAAAAGTTTTGAACTCTAAAAGCACACCAGCGGCATAACAAAGGCCCCACAGCCGACCTCCAGGGGCCCCCTTCAGCACAGCACCTGCCCTGAGTGAGTCTGGAGAGGGGGCTCCTCCATGTTCTTTACAAAGGGGCACCCTCCAGTTTCGTTACGTCACTGATTGCCACTGTAGTTCCTGACACTGAACAAAACTACTTTGTGTGGCAATATGCTCCTTGTGGAAGAGCAGAATGTGATCACTCACAGTAAAGCCGGCCGAAAGAGACAGAAATAGAAGTTTAATAAAAATAAAATGTCTTTGTTAACACCAGACCTAATTAGGGACCAAGACCCACATGTAGGTAGCTTTTTGCATGTCGCAAACAGCGACTTTCGCTGTTTGCGACATGCAAAAAGCACATTGCGATGCACAAACCCAGTTTTGCGATTCGGTAACCTGGTTACCGAATCGCAAAACGGGTTTGCGACTCGCAATTAGTAAGGGGTATTCCCTTCCCACTTGCGACTCGCAGTGCAATGTAGGATTGTTTTGTGACCGCGGGCGCAAACCAATCGCAGTTTGCACCCATTTCAAATGGGTGCTAACACTTTAGCAAAAGGGAAGGGATCGCCATGGGACCCCTTCCCCATTGTGAATGTCACTGTAAACATTTTTGCAGAGCAGGCAGTGGTCCTGCGGACCACTGCCTGCTCTGAAAAAATGAAACAAGAACGTTTCATTTTTCATTTTTGTTATGCATATCGTTTTCCTTTAAGGAAAACGGGCTTCAATACAAAAAAAAAAATGCTTTATTGAAAAGCAGTCACAGACATGGTGGTCTGCTGTCTGCAGCAGGCCACCATCACTGTGAGGGCCGCCATTCGCGAGGGGGTCGCAAATTGCGACCCACCTCATGATTATTCATGAGGTGGGCATTTGCGAAGCCCTTGCGAATCACAGATGGTGTCAGGGACACCATCCTACATTCGGATTTGCGACTCGCAATTTGCAGGTCGCAAATCTGAACCTACCTACATGTGGCCCCAAATTCTTAAAGAAAGTCACAAAAGTGCACCCATGGTATATGTCGTACCCCTATAAAATATTTGTGAACTGTATTTTAGCATGGGTAAATACGATGTGTAGATTTGCTCATGTAAAAATCTATTGAGCATTTGCCTCCAGCCACTTTCTTCCCAACCCTGGAAGAAGTTCTAATTCTGCCATTGTCAGGAGTAAATGTCCAACCTTTCTTATTATGGGAAAATATTAGAGAGAAGCTGGTAAAAATCTTTAAAACATGCAGGTTAGTAGTTTTGCAGACTCAAAGGCATTCCAGCCCTAGAACTATTGCTTACTGCTTCGTCCAGCCCCAGTATGCAGACCTGCAGAAAGGTGGCAAAATAAGGAAATTGCTACAGTAGGGATTGAAACTGCAATTATTCAAGCCCTACTATGGTAGTAGCCCTGGCATAATCAGAGAGGCTATTATCAGAGCACTTACATAATGAGATTGCTGCCATAATTTGTCGCCACACTACATGGCACCAAAGGGACAAGTAGATCTTTTTACAGGACAAGTAGATTTGAGAAGCAACCTGTCCACTGGACAAGTAGATATTTTAATAAATTCCACCCCCCTGCTGTTTGAAGAAAAAAGAAAATTATATATATATATATCCCCTACAGATCATAGCGCCTTACACAGTTTCAGGCCTACTGCAATACTATTACAAATAAGGCCCTTACATCACAAACTACTCCAGGCTGTAAAAGAAAAGTTCTAGCCATGAGAGAGCTGGAAAAGACTGAGTGGTGAGAGAGATTACTATTTTGCCCCCCACCCCACCTAGTGTTGGGACTCTGAGGTGACTGACAGAGCATGTCGTGCTGAATAATTTGGTGGTGGTCCCATTGTCGTAGGACCAGCACAGGCTGAGTTATAGGCATAAATGTTTTTAAAAAGAAATCCCCCACAAAGCATTATGGGGTGAGTTTTCCGAGTGCAGTGAATATTGTAGTATTGGCTCTTCCACTGTGCCGGGAGAGCCGCTTTGAGGATTTCTGTGGGTTTTTTTCACCAGTTTTAAATGCTTCAGTTTGTGTATTTTGTAACTTCTGAACTTGTACATAAGTGGAACTCATGTAAAGCGCTCCTCAGATAGAGGATGAGCTTTATAAAACTTCACGTAGTCATATCAAGCGTTCCTCCGATTGAGTTTGCGCTGGAGGCTGAGTTTGCACTATATAAAACTTCATGTCCTCGTGTAAAGTGCTTCTTCGATCAAGTTTGCGCTACAGGAACCTTTAAAAATAATTATTAAATAAATAAAAAAGAACTCCCTCCAGCTTGCATTCTTTGTACCCAGACACCACAAAGAGCCAGTGGCACGCCCAAAACAAGGAAGAGGAAGATAAAACATACAGCCATGCAGCTCAAAGCGGCAGGGCAAAAGAGAAAAGTAGTGCGCCACATTAATAAATATGACTGATCGTGCAATAATCCATGTAACAGGGTCAGTCTACAATGCGGTAACAAAGCAACCTCAAGGCGAGACAAACATGAAGCAGTCCAAGAAAGGAATGAAAGTGACGGGCGTGGTGCAAGGCCACAGATATAGATTACAGCGTGTTGAGAGACAGGGCTTGCATGCTGCTTAGGCTCGACCTAAAAAAGAAATGTATATTACTAGGGACATGGAGGGTTCACGAATCCGACAGATCTCATAGTGACATCTCATGGTTAAAATGTTGGCAGTCATCTTGGGAGTCGGACTCCGAAGAAGGGTAGAGGGTAGGAATACCATGATCCCCTAGGCCTGGGGGTGGAGACCCACAGGGACTCCACCAGGACCAAAAAACATTTCCTTAAAATGTTTCCACAAATTCAAGGAGGATCCGCAAATCCACAGCAAAAATCTAAAAAATAAATTTACATTTTTTTTTTTTTTTAAAGGCACCATCTCCTGTGCTTGTTTTTAAACTTCTCACCGATGGGCCAGGTCCCCAGGGGAATATAAAATATGTAAAGAGGGGGCGGAGAAATGGGCGCATGCATACACCCACCTCATGTACGGATACCCAACTCCCCCCCAGGCCCCCTGCTCTCCCCTTCACCAAGGGCCCGGATACGCAAGCCCCCCTCCCCCAGGGGCAATAGTAAAACAGGGAGGGGGGCTCACTACCCCTCCCCAGGTGATGGTTGGGCCCAGGGACCCCATCTCCCGGCTGTACAAAGGGAGGGAGGCCCCCATGATCCCCATCTGAGCAAATATTGGCCCTGAGGGGGCCCCATCCCCCGAGGCCATGTTCCTTGTATGACCTGCGGTGCCTAAACTAAGGACATAGCTGTTTCCTACCTTGCTTGGTGGAATAAAGTTAAAGCTCCCGCCAAGCGAGAGCAAACAGCGAGTCTGCTCCTAGTGGGCGGGAGCAGGAAAAATGCTCCCGCCGGCTGGAACCGGACTTTTTATCCATTTCCCTACCTGTTGCAAAGGTCTGCGCAGTGGGGGTTGAATGAACATAAAGTAATTCAATATTACTTAACGTTAAAAACAACAACAAAATACCCTAGAAATTCACTGAAAAAATTAAAGGTTATAAGTGTAAACCCTGAACTTAACTATGAAGTCCCTGTAACCTTTGGTTTTTTTTGTGATTTTCTAAGGTTTTTTTTTTAATTCTATTTCCTAACTATAACATCTCTGTAACCTTTGATTTTTTTTCAGTGAATATATATACACAGACACACACACACACACACACACAAACACACACTTTCATCTGGGCTTGTACACTTAACAACCTGCAGACAGATTTACCAGACAAGGGAAGAAAACACACTGTAAGGTCATATGTTGACGAGATGAGAAATTTTATTGCTCAATGAAGGGTTTCATTTGTACCAACCAGATCGGGGGATCGGATAGTTACAAAAGTGTAAATTCTTAAGAAAGATTTGACTTAAGGCTTACTTTTCAGAAAGAAATAGCCACCAACCAAACAACGATATAACAGGTCTAACAAACAAGTACATATTTTGGCACCCTCTTCTAATCTACCACAAGAGATCAAGTTCTTTGAAAATATGGTACTTGAATAGTGCAATAAGATCACCAAAAACAAAACAACCCCAATCTTACTAGACTATGACAAACTTATGATAAAACCAGCACACAAAGGGCGTGGAACTGCAATACTGAATACTAATGTTTACAAAAGGGAAGCATGGAGACCCCTCACATATGTGGAACAAGACAGAAAATGGCCAAATGGCCGAAGCAGGGGTGTGGGATCCCTATAGCTCGATGCCCAAGACATATTGTTTGGTGTCAAGGACAACAAATTTTCATGTTTATTTTGTTCTTGGGACAAGTAGGTCCTTTCCCCTGCAGCACCAACCCTTTAACAAGTTAATAGTACTACACTATGGATCAGGGAAGGGCATTGTCTGCAGTCAAGGTAGTAGGTGTCCATTTGTTAATGCTGTTCAAACTTGTATTTATGGTTCATTAATGCAAAGTCTTTATTATTAGGGTAATCACTCTTTAAAAAATGCTCTAAGTTTGAACTGCGCTACTGCCAGCAGTTCCAGTATAAAATGTGTAGACACGTTTGCAGAGTTCAACAATTAGAAACTACGTATAATGCTCCCAGAATGCTCTCTGGGTAGATGCAAATATTTGCATAAGCTTGAAAGCAAGAGTGATTTTTTGCTTTCAAAATTTAACGCTCATTAAAAATGCAGCTAGGAAAACAATGTTACGCTAAAATACTGTGAAATTTGAACTATCATTGCTTTGAAGCATCATTTAGTAAAAGGTGCTGATTCACACTAGTATTTCCAAAAAATATTCTGAATGGAAAAATCAGTGTAACCAGTTTCAACACGCTCATGGGAAACATGAAAATAACCTACCAATGGCAAAGCCAATAGGTCCGACATTGGTGATCAGCCTTTTGGTTTTGTCAATGTGCCTCTTGTTTTGACATGGTTTTTGTAAAATATCATTGTTGTGGGAGTTGCCGACCCCTCACCATCTTAAACACCGGCAAAAAGCAAAAATATTTTTTGGTCTCAAAAAGCACACTGCCACAGCAGATACTGGAACCGAATAAAATTATTTTAGGTGCCAATATGCTCCTTGGAAAAGAGGAGAATGCTGTCACTTACAGTGAAGCCAGTTGAAAGCAAAAACAAATATATATATATATATATATATATATATATATATATATATATATATATATATATAGAGGGAGAATTTTGATAAAAACGAAATGTCCTGGATAACCAGCACAAATGTTCACCCATGGTATGTGTCCTAGCAATAATGCAGATTTACGACTCATTAACTCACAAGAATTTACAGACATAGGCTAGGATATCGTACTCCAAGAAAATATTTGTGAATTACATTTTATCATGAGTAGATTTACTCATGCGAAAATCTGTCTAGCGTTTACAGGTTCACTTTCCCTTTAACCACTTTTTTCCAACCCTGGAAGTAGTTTTACTTCTGCTCACATAAGGAGTACATTTCCAACCTTCCTCAGTATGGGCAAAGATTAGAGATGAGCTAGTAAAAACCTCTAAAACATGCAAGTCAGTAGGTTTGTACAGACTCAAAAAGGCATTCCAACCTGAAACTATTGCTTACCCCCCATCTCCAGCCTCAGTATGTAGATCTGCTGAAAGGTGCCAAATAAGGGAATTGCTAGGCATTCAAACCCTACAATAGTATAAGCCCTGGCATAACCAGAGAGACTGTTACCCGAGCTCTTATATAATGAGATTGCTGCCATAATTTGTCGCTGCATTACATGGCACCAACGGGACAAGTGGATTTTTTCATAGGACCAGTAGATTTATGAAGTAACCTGACCCATGGACAAGTAGATATTTTATAAAATTCCACACCTCTGCCCAAATATAGAAATCTGAGAGCACAATCAAAGCAACTGCTGAGAGAGGTTCACACGCAGGATGGTTATCAAAGAAAGAATTTCACTTCCTCATTTAGAAGGGGGCCAAGGTATCTGTATTTTACATAAGCAAGAACGTACATTGGAGGGTAAAAATGCCAGGGAGATCCATAGTCTCTGGGAATGACTCCCTATTGTAAGCAATTTCACAATACATAGATGTTTTCTTGAAACCTTTAATCCACAAATATCAAATCGTATGTGAGGGACTCAATGCACTTTATAATCCTCACTGAAAATACTCCATTTAATCAGGGACTGGCCTACTTATCAGCTTTGATGTTGAATCGTTATACACAAATATACCCCAGAAAGATGCATTGGAAGCGACAAAAGACATTTTGAACTCCAGGACTAAACCAAAGAAATGCCCACACAGATTTTATCATATAGCTAGCTCAGTCTGCCCTCAAGAAAAACTTGTTTCTGTTTGATCTACAAACTAAATGGGAAGCCAAGATCTTAGGTGTCATATTTTGAGAAGTTCATCTAAAGGGGAATAGGACCACAGAACAACAAAAATAAAATACTGATTCGGTAGAGAAATTTAGATTATATAGTCCCAATATGAAGAGGCCTTGATGAAGAACTAAATTCTTTTTTCCCCATTTGTTTAACCCCTAGGGTGCCTTGGACGAGGTGATCTCGTCCAAGGCACCGGTTCCCGGGTGCCTTGGACGAGATCACCTCGTCCTGCACCCGGGAACTGGGGGGAGCGCTAGCGCTCCCCCCTTGGGCTTCCCACCCACCACCTCCCCCACAGTCGTGGATGGAAGGGGAAGCCCTTCCCCTACCCCGACCTCCCCCTCGGCAATCCGATGAAGTCAGCGCGCGCGACGTCATCAAATATTGACGAGGGACGCGCTGGAAGCCATTTGCTTCCAGCGCGTCCAGGAGAAAGGCTCGAAAAGGTGAGTCCTTTCTTCTTTGGGGGTGAGGGGGAAGCAGACACGGGGGGAAAGGAAAGGGTTTTTCCTTTCCCCCGGGTGCCTGTTTTCTGTGGAGTCCTGCTCCAGGATCGCGGGCGGGGCCCGCGATCCTAGAGCAGGAATCCGCACTAGGCACCAGGGATTTCCTTCTGTTGGTTGTTTTGGGGAGCGACCCCTTGGGCAAGGGTCGCTCCCATTGGGAGCTTATTTTTTTTCTTATTTCACCCCCTCCCCAGATCGGCCAATTTTTTGGCCGATCTGTCCCTGGGGGGTGGGGGGCGAAAACCACTAGACACCAGGGAAATTATTTTCTTTGTTGGAGGGCAGCAACCCCTTAGGCAAGGGTCGCTGCCCCGGACGCAATATATTTTTTTTATATGTTTCGTCCCCCCCCCCCCCCCCCCCGGGCTAAATAGGCCATGTTTTTGGTCAATCTGGCCCCCGGGCGGGGGTCAAAACCCACTAGGTGCCAGGGATTGTGAAGTGTGTGTGTGTGTGTGTTTGGGGGCACCCCTAGGGCAAATCACCCCCCCCCCACAAAGGGGGGACATTTCGTATTGGTTATCTCTGACCCCCTAGGGGGCAGAGGGGCCCATTTTTGTAGGCCCATCTGCCCCCAAGGAGGGCAGAAACCACCAGTACGGCAGGTTTTTTTTTTTTTGGTTCCCCTTATTTTGTTTAGTGCTGGGGTTGCCCCCCGTTTGCCCCCTTTGGCAAGGGTCGCCCCCTAAAGTGGGCACAGAGCTGTTGCCCATTTCTGCCCTCCTTGGGGGCAGATCGGCCAATTTTTTTATGCCCATCTGACCCCAAGGGGGGGCAGAATCCTCTTAGGCACCAGGGATCGTGTGTGTGTGTGTTTTGTGTGTGGGGGAGGGGGGCGGCGGCACCTTTGGCAAGGGTCGCCCCCCAAAGGGGGCACGTTAGTGATGGCCATTTCTGCCCACCTTGGAGGCAGATCAGCCTATTTATTTTTTTAGGCCCATCTGCCTCCTAGTGGGGCAGAAGCCACTTAGGCATCAGGGACAATTTCTAAGTTCTTGGTGGTGGGGTGTTTGTCAACTGCCGAAGTATTTGTATTTGTGATAACAGTTTATTTCTTCTTTTTGTTCTAGTTCAAAGCTTTTGCTTCCTTTGCTGTGGATCCTTGTGGTTTTGGCAGTAGTTGTCCTGCGGTTTGCATAGTTGCATGTCTTTGGTAAGTGAAAGCAATTTACTCCAAAGCAGTATTGTTGACATGCATGAATTACATGTTTGTAGGTGGTGTACTAAATGAAGTATTGTGTGTGAAATTGTCCTTAGATTTGTGCACAATGTTATTTGTGTTGTCATATGTCTAATTTGCTTTTTTCTTTTTAGTGGGATATCATTGGTGATTGTTGTGTCTGTGCAGAGTAGTTGCTGGTGAGTAGCTTTTTCAGGCAAGTGAGTTGTATAGTTTTTTAGTACATAACTCTTTGTGATAAAGCTACACTTTGTTTATTACTTATTTTAGTGCTAGTTGTTGTTCGCAATCCATTTGTTGTTAGTGAGGATCATGGCTAGCCGCATTGTGACCGCTCAGCAGGTTGTTGGCGTGCTCTTTGAATCGTCTTCAGACCATGATTACGAGACTGACTCTGCATCTGAGGCAGAGGAGGAAGTGAGAGATTCTGGCAGTGAGTTTTCTGTCCGAGAGTATTCTTCTGATGAGGAAGCTACTCTCAGTGCAGATGAAGAGTATGTTGTAGAGGAGGACATTGACGTGCCAAGAGTGCAGCAGCCTGGGGCTGAAGGGTTTCCCATTAGAAGACCGGACACCTGGATTGCCCCAAACATGGAGCAGCCACAGTTACCTGCATTTACTGGTCTCCCAGGGTGTAGAGTCAATACAGAAAACTGTTTGCCTGTCCATTTCTTTCACTTGTTTATGGACGATGTATTTTTGGAAGAGATTGTGGAGCAGACTAATTTGTATGCAGAGCAATATTTGCGGGACAACACTGCCAGACTTAAGCCTCAGTCTAGAGCTACTCAGTGGGTTCCCACATATCTGGAAGAGATGAAAAAGTTTTTAGGTTTGACTTTTTTGATGGGGTTGATCAGGAAGCCGTCACTGGCTTCTTATTGGTCTACTAGTCCCTTGATGGCAACGGCTATATTTCCTGCAACTATGACACGTAATCGCTATTTGCTTCTTCGTATGCTGCATTTTGTAGACAATGCTTTAGCCTTGCCACGAGATCACCCTGATTGTGACCGTCTTTTTAAGATTAGGCATGTCCTTGATCATTTTGTAGATCGGTTTTCAGAGGTCTATGTTCCAGGCAAAGAGATAAGTGTGGACGAATCTTTGGTCATTTTCAAGGGGCGTTTAGTTTTTAAGCAGTACATTCCTAGTAAAAGGCACGGTATGGGATTAAATTGTATATGCTGTCAGAAAGCAGTACAGGATATGTGTATAATTTCCGGGTCTACACTGGTAGGGATTCCAGTATTGACCCTCCTGGTTGTCCGGCCACTTTTGGAGTTAGCGAAAATATTGTGTGGGAACTTGGTAGACGACTGTTTAACAAAGGTCACCATTTGTACGTAGATAATTTCTACACTGGAGTGCAGTTGTTCAAGGAGTTTAGAGTGGACACTGTTGCTTGTGGCACAATCCGTTCTAACCGGAAAGGCTATCCAAGGGAGCTTGTCTGTAAAAAACTTCAGAGGGGACAGTACAGTGCCTTGCGGAATAATGAGCTGCTAGCTCTGAAATTTTCAGACAGGAGGGATGTGTACATGCTATCTACCATCCATGATGAGAGTACTGATGTGCAAATAACCACTGCTCCTCAACACCTTATCTTGTGCCCATTTTGGAAATACAAAGGTTTTCTTGATAGCTATTTTTCACTCTTTATATTTCAGCAAATGAATTGCTGCATACCCGGTATAGAATGAAAACCCACTGCAGGGTGCAGCTCATTTATTGGCTCTGGGTACTTACGGTTCTTGACGAACCTACAAGCCCTATATATTCCCGCAACCAGAAAGTCCAGCAGACATAACGGTATATTGCTTTAAAAAATCTGACATTGCAGGAAAAAGTTACAGAGTAAAACGTAGAGAAAAATTGCTGTTTTTTTCACCTCAATTTCAATATTTTCTTTTCAGTTGTTATTTTCTGTAGGAAACCCTTGTAGGATCTACACAAATTACCCCTTGTAGAATTCAGAATTTTGTCTACTTTTCAGAAATGTTTAGGTTTCTGGGATCCAGTATTGGTTTCACGCCCATTTCTGTCGATGACTGGAAGGAGGGTGAAAGCACAAAAACTCGTTAAAATGGGGTATGTCCCAGTAAAATGCCAAATTTGTGTTGAATAATTGGGTTTTCTGATTCAAGTCTGCCTGTTTCCTAAAAGCTGGGAAGCTGGTGATTTTAGCACCGCAAAACCTTTGTTGATGCCATTTTCAGGGAAAAAACCACAAGCCTTCTTCTGCAGCCACTTTTTCCATTTTTTTTTTAAACAAATCGAAATTTTCACTGTATTTTGGCTAATTTCTTGGCCTCCTTCAGGGGAACCCACAAAGTCTGGGTACCTCTAGAATCCCTAGGATGTTGGAAAAAAAGGACGCAAATTTGGCTTGGCTAGCTTATGTGGACAAAAAGTTATGAGGGCCTAAGCGAACTGCCCCAAATAGCCAAAAAAAGGCCTGGCAACGAAGGGGTTAAACAATAGGACTTGTGATCTTAAGTTCAACTTGGTAAAACACAAACAACTTTCCTAGATTAATTACTCTTCTTGGAAGATGACAAGAACTTCACCAATCTATATACCAAACCCACTGACCTTAACATCCTGCTGCATTGCACAAGTTTCCACCCTACATTACTAAAAGATAACTAGCCATAGGGGCAGTTTCTTCAGTTCATCAGGAACTGTCATAAAAAACAAGAGAATATTTTAAGAATGCTGAAAACCTAAGAATTAAACTCACAGTAAGGATTTCCCAAAAGACTGCTACACCAGGCACTGAAATGGTATGATATACCTTGGGGGAAGACACGACTGACACCAAACAATAGATGAAAGAAGACAACCTTAAAATGTGGCATGACATATAGCCCAGTGGCAAATGAGATTAGATAACACTGGCCTGTACTGGAACAAATAGGACTCCCACAACATTGATTCTCTTTTGAAAAGGAGTAGAAACATATCACTGATTAAAGCCAACGTACCAAAAAAAGAAAAAAGAGCACAAAAGATTCAATGGAATCTAGCAGAGGTCACAGAACATTACAAATGTAAAAACTATACAGTTTGTTGATATACATGTGACAGTAAAGAGATTTATATTAATGGAATTACACACACAAAAATAATTTACTACCTGTTTGAGTGATTCTGTTGCACATGCTATACCTGGTCACGTCAAGAAGAATATATGTGTATGTCCACACAACAATTTTAAAAAATGTACATGTCAAGAGAGATGAAGTATAAACTGTAATGTATTGATGGTGCCACTGTTGAGCTGCTACAATACAATGGTTTATATATGAAATGACAAACATCAGAGTGCAGTGAGACGGAAAAGTCCCTTGCCTGGTGATGGACATGTACCCCTGCCCAGAGTGACCTCAACTGTGATGATGACTATTTACTGGGTGCTATTCTTGTTGTCCTGGGCAACCACAGATAATGCCTGTGCCCCATAACAGACTTCCATCATGGACTGCAGTCTTTTCGGTCTGGGAGGGGTGCCCAAAGCTCTACCCTCAAAATGGTGAAAGGCTACGGTCTTTGCCAGACGTTAAAGCAGCACAAGCGCGGTGGTGGTAGCGTACCAAGTAGTGATCAATTGAAGTGAAAAGGCCTTTTTAACATGCATCACTGGAGTAAGACCTACAGGTTCGCTCATGTAATGTTCTGCTGCTGTATGCTTAACTCACCCTTGGCCAACATCAGGTTAGTTTGTAGTGCTGTGCAGTGAGTGCGTGTTATATGCATGTGCTGGGTGTATGTGTGCATGTGAATGGTACAATATAGGGGCAGACTGATAACACAATGTTACGAAACCCGATGCACTGAGAAGGATGTACAGGAGAGCGGGAGAGTCAAGAACCATAAAGGAGGTAGACAGGACGGTAAGCTCTGTCGCAAAACACCCTACGGAGCCATAAAGTTGAAGTAATATGTATTGCATCTACATGTAGCTTTCAAGGGATTCATAATTTGTTTCTAGATCTGTATATCTGTCCAGACAACAAAATATAATAATTCAGGCATGCTGCATGTGTAAAATATCTCTCTCTCTCTCTCTATATATATATATATATATATATATATATATATATATATACATATATATACATACATACATATACACACACACTTTGAAAAGGGATTAAGCAAATTGGATAAAACACAAGTCAAATCGAAACCTGTATCTTTCATCAGTACTTATATCACTGACAGGGTTGTTGAACAAAATATTCTGTAAACACTGGGATGTTTTACAGCAGGAAGAAACCCTGAATGGTGTCTTAGGACCTAGTCCTTCGATCTAGGCAAAAGTGCCTCACTATGAGACCGACTGCTACGTAGTCACTTAAGCCCTAAACAGAAATCTTAGCTTTACACTAATCCAGGTTTCTGTATATGTGAAAGGTGTAAGACATTCAAATACAGTACATCAGTAAGAGTTCCATTTACATTAGATTAGGCAAAGACTGAAAATCTCTAAATACATTTCTCGTAAAACTGAATTTGTAGTCCATGTGATCTCCTGCCCATGTAACAAATGGTATACCTCAAGCACCATTTTTCCTGTTTAAAAAAACATGCATACTTGAACACTTTTATGCCATTACAAATAAAGTTCTGAATTACAGTACAGCACAACATTTAAATGAGGTACACAGTGGTGACTCGACAAAAGCAAGGTACTTTGGAATTGATACTGCCACAAAAAATCCCTGACGCATTACAGGGTGATGGCACTCAGTAGTCTTGGATTCAGAATTACATATCCACCTGTAATTAAGCCATCTTTTTTTGTCTCTCAGTTAAGTCTTCGATCACAGACTTCTGTGGACCTATATGATCCCCTATATCTTTTAATTGTACTTCTAGGGTAGTTAATATTCTTTGTATATTGTTTTATAACAACTCAAAACAATGGTTTTGTTTGTGTTTTCTTTAGAACTGCTTCTTGATCAAGCATAGTTGAATACCATGGTATGCTACATCCACTGCAAGGTTAAAGAAAAGAAAAGAATTGTTGTTCCTTCCTCTAATCTCCCTCTTGAGTGGAATAAGTGAATAAATTATATATATATTTTTTTTTGCATGGTTAATGTATATAGTGTGATTTGTGATTCTCATTTGGGTGCTACTACAGCCTACTGGAATAGAATTGGAACTATAGATACACTAATGAGTATTAATGCAATGCAGCTGAAAATATGGGAACTTGATTATTTTTAAATCACTGTATTAGGCCATGTTGTAATAACTGTTGTCGACTTGAAGGAGATATATACAATGTGATTTAGTGGATGAATTTAATGAATTTAGTATTACCACTGTTGCCTTATTAGATGGGAGAATGGTACTTATGTCGTGGTTTGTAATCTTTTTTCCATTTCATCTAAATTTCTTCATGTTTACTCTGGAATTATACAAGTTGTTTAATTATTCCCCGTTTTTTATTTTGAATTATCAATTGATTTATTATGAAATGACCTAAACGGCTTTCAAATTCTGCATTCGTTGATATGTATATTGTGATGAGTTATCCATAAACGTGTGGTTTTCTTTTGTAACTGTCACCGTTATTTCATGCACTTGTAGTTTTTCATAAATTCTTTACCTCTTTGCTTTCAGTTTTGTACACTTATAAATCGAGACTCATAGCTGAAGTAATTGAATGTGAAAAAGGCTTGAGTTGAAAAGGACCGTCATTCTTCTTGCCTGTGAGTAAATACTTAACAACTGCAACCTGCTAAGTTGTTGGCTTGCATTTCCCTCCCGCCGGACATAAAGATACATATATCTCCACTGTACGTTTTGTGACCAGTAGGTCCTTCAAATATTGATGCAGAAGCCCTATTAAGAAATCCAGGGGCTGAAACATGTCAACTCTGATAAGGTGCCTTCATCTACATACACTAAAGTATACAAAAAAGTGCTGAATGGAATGCACAAATTAATCTCAGCCACTGATAATTTCTCGAGCCGCATTCAAATGTGTTATTTTGCACACTATGACACCAGTTTGGACCCAGCTATATACAAATCAATCCTGACCCTGCTCCATTCGGACTGGTCCACCCCGAACTGCCAAGCCAGGTCCTCCCTACATGGAACATATGCATCCCATAACTGGTATAGCCTTACTTGAACTTATCAGCCAGGTATAGCTTGGTTCCAGTGACACAGTACATGGGACTCACATCTGGGCATACCAGTCCCACTTAGGTGGCATGGTGGGCAAAAAAGGAAAGATCGGGATGTAACCCGAGCAATCACTGGTGGCTGAGATTAATTCAAGCATTCCATCAATCACTGGGTGATGCAGGAAAACTATAGATTTCTGAGAAGTAGACAAAATTCTTAATTTAGCATCTCTCGATAAAAACAGTACCTCACTTGCGTGAGTAGACCTAATGCCCGAGACCAGAAAGGGCCCTAAACACAACATGGACACATCACCTATTTCTACTGAAAACTGACCCTTTTTTTTCAAATATAGGTAGCTGTGGATTCAGGCCCTACTTCAGCTAACACCTAGGAAAACCTAGCAAACCTGTACATTTTTAGGTTTGACCTGCACTTGCGTGCTTGTGCACTGTGCTTGCGAAATCTTTTGTTAATTTAAAAAAAAAAAAAAACTTCTTAAGAGGGTCTTAGAACTCGCCCCTTACTTACCTGAACTTACCACTCTAATGTTGCTCTGATTTACTTGCTTCTGATTGGTCAGCATGTCGTCTGCTTTCACGTCCTGTTCTTGGATGATTTGCCATCCATGCAGTCGTGTGGAGCCTGGACAAAGTACTCCTTCCAGTCACTGCCATTTGTTACTGCCCCGTTTCCTTTCACTGGTTACTTCACTGAGAGGTACTCTGTTTTTTTTTTTTAATTTACTTTTGCATATGCATTGAGAGACCATGTGTCTGCCCTCTCTTTCAGCCTTGATCTCCTCCTGTCTTGTGTCACTTCACCACCCCACAATCTGTTGTTTTAGTGCCCACCCCACCTCGCAGTGATTTAGTAACTTTACAAATTTTTAGTAAGTGCGCTTTTTTTTTTGTTTTTTTTACTTTATCCCATTTTTACTATTTTTTGTGCTTTCAGCATCCTTCCAGCTAGTGACAGAATTGGGTGTAAAACCAATGGTGGATCCTGGACAGCTAAACATTTCTGAAAAGTAGACAAAAATGTGAATTCAGCAAGGGGCCATTTAGGTAGATCCTGCAAGGTTTTCCTACAGAAAATAACATCTGAAATAAAAAATAAATATTGAAACTGAGCTGAAAAAAGAAACAGCCATTTCTATCCATGTTTTCTTCTGTAACTTTTTCCTGCTATGGCAGATTTTTTAAAGCAATATAATGTTACATCTCTTGGACTATTCTCGTTCTGGGCATATATGGTGCTTGTAGGTTCATCAAGAACCCTAGGTACCCAGAGCCAATAAATGAGCTGTACCTTGCAATGGGTTTTCACTGTATACTGGGTACACAGCAATTAATTTGGTAAAAAATAAAGACCAAAAAAAGCTATCAAGGAAACCTTTGTATTTTCAAAAGGGCTCAAGATAAGGTGTTGAGAAGCAGTGGTTATTTGCACATCTCTAAATTTGGTGGGAGCTTTACTAGCATGTGAATTACAGGGTATTTCTCAAATGAACTTCTTTCTTACAAACTGCAATACATTTGGAAGGAAAAAATGTAGAGAAAGACAAGGGGCAATAACACTTGTTCTTCTATTCTGTGTTCCCCCAAGTCTCCCGATTAAAAAAGGTCCCTCACTTGTGTGGGTAAGCCTAGTGCCCGCGAAAAGAAACACACAAAAAAACCACAAAAAAAACCATAGTCTCATGACATTTTTAGACGGAAATGTGATGTGTTTTTTGGAACGTGCCCAGCTGTGCATTTTGGCCTCTAGCTCAGCTGGCACCTAGTGAAACCTAGCAAATCGGGGCATTTCTGAAAGCTAGACACCTAGGGGAACCAAGGATGGGGTAACCTGTGGCGCTCTCACAAGGTTCCGTTACCCAGGATCCTTGGCAAACCTCAAAATTAGGCCAAAAAAAAAAAAAACACTGTCCTCACAGTTCGGTGCTGCGAAGCTTTGGAATCTGATGGGAGCCACAAACTTCTTTCCACCCAGAATATCCCCAGGTCTCTTGATACAAATGGTATCTCACTTGTGTGGGTAGGGCTAATGCCCACGACAGGAAACGCCCCAAAACACAACAAGGTCACATCACATTTTCCCAAAGAAAACGGACCTGTTTTTTTTTTTTTTTTTACAAAGTGCCTAGCTGTGGATTTTGGCTCTAGCTCAGCCTGTACCTAGGGAAACCTAGCAAACCTATACATTTTTTAAAACTAGATACCTGTGGGGCTCTCACCAGGTTCTGGCACCCAGAATCCTTTGCAAACCTCAAAATTTAACAAAAAACTAAAACAAAACAAAAAAGATTTTCTACACATTTTGGTGCTGCAAAGTTCTGGAATCGGAGAGGAGCAGAAACTTCCTTCTACCCAGCAGTCCCCCAAGTCTCCTGATAAAAATGGTACCTTACTTGTGTAGGTAGGAATAGTGCCCGTGACAGGAAACGCCCCAAAACGCAACATGGACACATCGCATTTTTTTGTGGCAAACTGCTGTGTTTTTTGCAAAGTGCCTAGCTGTGGATTTTTGGCCTCTAGCTCATCTGGCACCTAGGGAAACCTAGCAAACCTGCGCATTTCTGAAAACTAGACACCTAGGGGAACCCAGGATGGGGTAACTTGTGGCGCTCTCACCAGGTTCTGTTACCCAGAATACTTTGCAAACCTAAAAATTTGGCCAAAAAAACAACTTTTTCCTCTCATTTTGGTGCTGCAAAGTTCTGGATTCTGAGGGGAGCCACAAACTTCCTTCCACCCAGCATTCCCCCACACCTCCTGATAGAAATGGTACCTCATTTGTGGGGGTAGGCCTAGTGCCCATGACAGGAAACGCCCCAAAACGCAACATGGACACATCGCATTTTTTGTGGCAAACTGCTGTGTTTTTTGCAAAGTGCCTAGCTGTGGATTTTTGGCCTCTAGCTCATCTGGCACCTAGGGAAACCTAGCAAACCTGCGCATTTCTGAAAACTAGACACCTAGGGGAACCCAGGATGGGGTAACTTGTGGCGCTCTCACCAGGTTCTGTTACCCAGAATACTTTGCAAACCTAAAAATGTGGCCAAAAAAACAACTTTTTCCTCTCATTTTGGTGCTGCAAAGTTCTGGAATCTGAGAGGAGCCACAAACTTCCTTCCACCCAGAATTCCCCCACACCTCCTGATAGAAATGGTACCTCATTTGTGGGGGTAGGCCTAGTGCCCGTGACAGGAAATGCCCCAAAACACTACAATTTACAAAACAACATGTTTTTGCAGGGGGGAGGGGTGGGGCTGTGATTTTGGACACCCAAAGGAGTCCATGGAGTCGTGTCTTGCATGGATCCCCCAGTGTTTCCTTGCCTAGAATCCTCAGCAAACCTCAAATTAAAGGAAAAAAAAAATCACATTTCCCTACATGTCTGTGTGGGATCACCGCACCAGCACAAACTTTTTAACATCCAATGTTCCCCTTAGTCTCCCAATTAAAATGATACACCACTTGTGTAGGTGAGCCAAGAGCCTGTGACAGGGAAGAGCCAAAAACATGTTGAAAGTGAGGGGGAACCAAAGCTGGTCCAAATGGCAGTCTGGAAAAAAAAAAAAAAAGTTTTTAGGCTGACAAGTGGGGCAGAATTTTTATCGGTATCGATGAGAGTGCTGGGTAGTAGGAATTTTGTGTTTTCCTGCAGATTCCGGAAGGTTCCATCACAAAAATGTATGATTTCAAACAAAGTTGGAAGTTTGCAGGGCATTATGGATGATTGTGAAGCAGATCACCCTGGACTCATCCAGATGTTTAGTTTTCGTATGTGTCTAGGTCTCGTAGATTTTCCTATTTGGAACTGTCCCAAAGTCCAAAAAGTGACAGCCCTCACCATTTCAAGTGGGACGATTCTGAGAGTTAGCCAAGCTCTCATGGCTCAAATGTAAAAACAAAACCCAAAATAATCAAATGTCCTCTTGCTTGCCATTCGGATAACATCTTTTAGTGTGCTTGGGAGGGAGAGCTGAAAGGAAAGCTTTTCTCTTCCGATCGCGCTGGAACCTGAGCTTCCAGCGCAATGGGGGGCAACTTCTGACGACATCAGCACGCGACATCAGATGTCACTGGGGGGTGTCGGGGTGGAAGGGGAAGCGCTTCCTCGACCATCCCTGCCCAGTGGAGGGATTAGGAGGCCCATGGGGGGGGGGGGGGAGCGCTTGGGCAGGGTGCAGGACGAGCTGGTCTCGTCCTCTGCGCACGGGGACCATGGCCGAGGGCAAGACCAGCTCATCCCTGGCGCCCAAGAGGTTAAACAATGTTGCATTCCTGTTTTATTTAGCTTGCCGTGATAGATTCTGCTTCAGACAACCCCGGGTCGGACCTCAAGTCACAATCTTCACTTTTTTTACTTCACTCACATTTTAATTTACACTGTTTGATGCATGTTGTCTCATGAAGCACACTATCACTGGGTGACTGTTATACTTACAAAGCACAGTGCAGCAAGTTGCTATTATCAACACATGGTTGAGCAGATCTCCCAGAGTTTATTTTCATCACTGGAGAATAAGAGGCACATCACCCTTTGGATCGACCCAAGTTACTACTTCCTTTGTGTGAAATACTTAAGTCATTTTGCACTTGGTTTTCATGGCATATTATTATAATTATTATTGAACTTTTCTTTCTTTCTTTGAATACATTCTGCGGTCGAAAAAATTGACTTATTACATTTTTTTTAAACTTATTTTTATTGGCTTTATCAAGAAAGAAACATAGTACAGCACAGTGCATGTTCAGGCATAAACATAATTTTGTCTACATTCTGATCTATTTGTGCCATGATAGGTACAGGGAGCATAAAGGTTGAGATCCGAGCTCCCATCATAGGAAACCATGTATTGTCAGAAAACATTGTATAATACATTTGTCTTCTGGCTTAGTACTTCTCGGAAGCTAGAATTACCGGCAGCCAATATGAATCCAACTGTATTACAAACTAATAACGGAAAAAACCAAACAGGGGTCCTTCCTAGGGATTATTCATTAATCACATTGTGTCTTTTCAGTGTAATCACATTTAGAGGGCATGATCTATGCATCACGTATCTGCACCAATGTGATTTCGGGGGTGTTCTGTGTATGGTGGGAGGTTGTTGCTGCCTCTTATACATGGTATTACCTTTATTCTGGACTTCCCTATAATATCACAAAATCAAAAGAGGGTCTTGGGGCCAGCAAGTTACAATTGTTAATCCGGTTCTAGTGGTTCCCTCAAGTTCCTGTGAAGCATGTGATTCTGTACTTGTACCCGCTCCAGAGTCTGCCTTCGGCACTCCCAGGCAACTAAATACTTCAGCCCAGAGACCCCCAGAGGTTGCCTCCGTATCCCCCTCCTGTCATCTTTAAGCAGTGCTCTTTCCTCCGCTCTAGCCCATAAGGTCACTTCTCGTATCCAGCCAGGCACGATAGGACCCCACCTTAATGTCCATTGTTTCGCTATGCAACGTTTAGCCACCACCATGGACAGATCCACAAACCTATTGCCTACCTTTTTAGGTCTACGTCTAAGATACAATCCCATCAAGCAGATCGCTGGTACACCGCAGAGGGTAACATTAACTATCTCATTTAATACAGCACTAACCGAGATCTATAAATTACAGGGCAACTCTATGTTATATGACTAAATCTGCTTCCAGAGATGAGCATCTTAGGCATTGTCTAGGGCCACCTACATATGTGACTTGCAGTATGCGTGGCGTTGAATGTCATATGCAAGTAATTGAGTTGGGTATATTTCAGTCTTGCATTTCTAGGGACCCTTTTGGTATAAACCAACACCTTTTTGCCATTCTGAGTCCAATATGTCCCACCCCAACAACGCCTCCCATCTCAGTTTAATCTTTGATGGAGGATTGCTGACTGTATGCAATAGTGTCTGCTATAGACACTTTACCAAACGTCTGGCCCTCCCTAATGTTAATAGACTTTGTAACACTAAATGTGTTACCGGCTCTTGGTCAATGCCTGGCCACAGACTCAAATGTATGCACCAGGGCCTGGTAAGGTAGGAATTGGCCCGGGTCAACTCATACTTCTCTATTATATCTGCCAAAGGTAGAAGAGTCCCCTGTTGAAAGCAGCCCCCACCGTCACTAGTCCCGTCTCTGCCCATTAAGCGAGTTGCTTATGTGTGAAAATGGTCAGCGAATCCCTGTGCGGGACTTCTACCAGAGGTAGCGCTGGCGCATATAAGGGTGTCTGCCCCCTTCGACCTACAAAGACACCTGCTCCAGCACCACATGGCTGCCTCCAATAATTTCCCTGGTCGGGGGTTATCTCCTGTTTCGTTAAGTAATTTTCTCAGGAGTGACTATGGCTATGCATCTACCCTGGGTGTCCCAGCTTTCTCAGGTTACTGACGTCAAGCCACTGGAGTTATGCCGCCACATAGTATAGCTCTAAGTCTGGTACTCCCATCCCTCCTTCATCCGAGGGGTTGCGAAGAACCTCCAGGGAGACTCTGTTTTGACTGCTATCCCAGATGGAATCGAACAGTAACGAGTCTAGTTGTTTAAACCATAAAGCTGAAATTTTAACCAGCACATTTACAAAATAATATAGTAGCATTATCATTTTAGACAAGGAGATCCTCACCATTATTGGCAGCTTCAGGGACCTCCAGAAGGTCACACATGTTCAGAGCGACCAGAGGGTGGTACCCAAGTTATCCTCCTGCAGGTCCGCCAGGGAATGGAAAATCGTGATGCCCAAATATTTAAGAGAGCCTGGGGCCCAGACCAAGTCTTGTGGGACAGTAAGTGGTTGTTTTGTGTCTGCTATCAGGGGGTATACGTATTTTTTGGTCTTATTTACGTGCAGACCGGAATAGATCGCAAAGTTCTTTAATAATGACAGTGCACTTGTCATCCCTCAAGAGCTTTCTCTCAGGTAAAGGAGCAGGTGATTCACGTATAGGGATGTACTTTACCATCTAGTGTGATTCTCAGTTCCGCTCCTCACTGGCGTAACAGAGCCGCCAGCTGCTCAACAGCTAGCGCAACCAGGAAGGGTGATGGGGGGACCTCTGCCTGGTGCCCCTGTGGATGTCATACTGGGCTGAGAGAACACCACCTGTCTGTACGCTGGCTGTGGGAGATGTATACAGAAGCTTGTTTCACCTCACCCATGCTTCACCTAGCCCCATTTGCAGCAAAACAGTGAATAAGAAGTTCAGTCGTATAGAATCAAATGCTTTTTCCAAGATCAACAGACATTAGTATTGCATTCGGTGGCAGTACACCTCTGGGTGATACATGATATGGTATAGTCTGCGTAAACTAAAGGAGGTATTTCTCGTCTGGATAAACCCATTCTGATTTGGATATATTAACGTTTGCATATGTGATGCTAATCTCATCGCCAGTACTTTACTCAGTATTCTAAAGTCCAGGCTGAGCATCGGGGGAAGGGGTGGGGGTGTGGTAGCAGAACGCTGAGGTGGGGCACCGGGATCCACAGACTTGGTGAGCAGTATCACCAGTGCATCTCTAGTAGTCTCTGGCAACCGGCCCACTATAAATGACTGCATACGTTTGTTCTAACTTGGAAGCCAATGTGGCGGAAAAAGCAGAAAAAAATTCCGCCAGCAATCCACCTTGGTCGTGCGTTTTCCACGCAAGCCATCTCTTTGATATCTTTGATAACTACATGAATCTCCTGCGCTGTCACTGGGTTGCCCAGTGCCTTCCATACTTCAAGGCCTACGGCACTCAAACGTATAGGGCTCAGGTAATCAGTCACCGCGGTTCCGGGGAGTTCTCCAGGGTGACTATAAAGTTGTTCATAGTATGTACGAAATATAGTACTATTGTTGTTTGGAGCATAACAAAGGAGACCATCAACTGTCAGTATTTGCGTGTTGGGTTTCTCCCTAGTTGGCCAAGTTATCAACCAGGCTAATAGTCTTCCCGTTCTGCCCTCTTCATTATAAGCCTTAGCCAAATAGTCTTTATAAACTAGACAGCGAAGACGGTCCAGCGCTCTAAAGTATTCTACCCTAGAATCTTTATAGGATTTTCCCACACTCTCTTCTACCCAGATACAATTGTCTAGACTGTATAGTCATCCCTCCAGCACACAGAGTTCCTCTATCAGTGCCTTCCTGGCCCCCACTTTCTGACCAATACAGTGACTGCGGATCACCACCTTTAGCGTATCCTACTCAAGAATTAACTACTACATTCCTGCTCTTTTGAACAGAGCTTTTTTTTTTTTGTAAGGACACCCGCTTGCACACAAGCACTGCATGAGATTTGCAAGACCACCCAAATGGAGCTAAAAATTGTGCCACTGTTGCAGAGATCTGTTGTAATCTGTGAGCCCGGAAACAAAGGGACAAATAATACGGCAAATCTGCAAGTCTTTGAGGTTCACAAGCTCAGCCTTCACACTCTGTGCAACACAGACTGATACACTGTGCCTCTTAGAATGTATGGGTGAACATATTACTTTGTACGTCTGTGCGCAGTCTCAGCTATGTGTGAGTGCACATGTACAGCTTCATCTCATGTGTGTGCATGTGCCAACAGGCTACATGTGCACTTGGCACTCTTGCCCCACACTGTTGTGAAACATGTTTTTTTTTTTTTAAATAGAAGCACTCAAAAAGCCAACAGAATTTGCGTAGGTGAAACCCACTGGCTTTGGCAATACCTGTTGAAAATTAGACAACAGGGGAAATCCAGGATGGGGTGACTTGCGTGGCTCTCAACAGGTTTTATTACCCAAAACTAACCAAAATAGAGAGGGGGACTGGGAGTTTGACTAGTCCAGTGTACACTCTCCCTAATCGATATATTGAAAAAATAAAGTACACCGTTCCAAAAGAAAAAGAAAAACACTGGTCTCCCAGGCACTTCTAAATCTAGAAGCAAAAGCCCTCACACATCTTTATGATGGCATGCTTCATCATTGGGCTTGCTCCACGTCAGACCAGCTCTGCAATGTATGACAGGCCCCTCTCAAAGGCGCTCCTTGCCAGAGATCTTTTGTGATAATCTGTGCCAAAATATGGAAAAAATAGGAGTAAATTTAAACCTATAGGTTGCAGATAAAGAAAAAAAGAGAAAAGCTGGAGAGAAAAATATATAATAAAATTGGCTCTGCCAGCCACTCGAAAAAAAGATTTTATTAGGCGAGAAAGGAGCCGGTCAAGATTAAAAAACAATGCAGAGTGAGAGGGAGGTAATGATCCCACACTCTACTAAAAGAGAGGAAAAATAAATTTTCTTTGACCGCTACAATAAGTCAACATGTTTTGTGCCTTAAAAAGCCCAAACGGATCACTTGATGCTTTATCAGGACTATGTACAATAACCTTCTCCCAAGCTTACCGTGCAAACTACATTCAGTACATCTATGCTGGATATGTGATAAAACAAAGCATGGATAAAAATTACTCACATCAGTTCTATGTCTAATAGATACAAACTGAGAAAAACCTGTGAAAACACAAGACAGACATGCCAAATAGTTGCAGGTGCCATCTATGCAATACTCAATTGATATAGTCGTGTGAAGGTGACGTGGCGCTCAGTGCTGATGTATTGCCTAGCTGAGTGATAAAAATCAAATCAGGTTGATAGTGCTTACCATCCTTAACTAGGGACAGGGCTCCATGGGAAAAAGCAAGCCTGTAGATTGTTGTTGTTGTTTCTACAGAGGTATGATGAAAGAAGAAATTCTGTAAAGCAATGGACACTCGGAGCAAAAAGTATTATCATATCTTTGTAAATACTGTTCCAAATTTAGGGTGAAGAATGTTAAAATTCAACATATATGGGATAGTTCTAGTGTGATGTGGAACAGTCACGGAGATAAAAGCACCAATTAGGTGTAACATGAATCAACACACAGTACTTATTAAGCACAATCATGGCTGCAATAATGTCAGAGTATGTCATTTACCAGAATAGAATGTAACATCAAACAAACTAAACCGATTCATCGGAATCAAGGCAATGTCTCTATGAAAAAAACACTCCCTGGGCCCATAGGGCAGTCGGGTTAGTGTGGACATAATAATAAATCAAGTATCCCACATAAAAAATAAAAAAAGCATCCTGTCAGAGCATTCATATTATAAGGACCACAAACTACGAGATAAAAAGGCTCAATAAAAAAAAGAGTAACGAAACGAAGGAAAATCAAGACACTCACTTGGAGCGGACTTACTCACATTGACAATGACAGTCTGTCACCGGGAGACCTACACCAGGGCCGCGTTCCCAAAAAGCAGGAAGAGAATGCGGCTCCCGGCTCAAATATAACGGTCAGGGCACGGACAACCAATCAGGATAAGAATTAGCTGGTGTTTGTGCCCGCCCTTCGTCGTTAAATTCCAGAAATTGAAAAGGGACACCATTCTTCAATTGTGAACTGAGAGGGAGCAAAAAGAAAAAACGGACTCATTTTTTATGTAAGCCCCAGAGGAAAACAGCCTACTGAGTGAGTCACAACTGATCTCTGGATAAAAACGTTTGAATCACAAGATGTGAAAACATCTGAAATAGTCAATACAAGATCTTTGTAAAAAAAATAAGAGGTGTTTAAGTTAGATTAAACTCACATCAATGTGTCATAAGGAGCATGATTAAGTCCATGTAAATAACCCTCATCAACATCATATTCATAAATAACTCAAACAAGAATGCATGGGTCAAAAATCAAAAAGGTTTTTGTATAGCTGTCCTTATTGAAGGAAGTGCTACTACTAAGAATGTCAATGATGGAGTATTAAAAAAACTCATCTAGTAGAGGTGGAGATACTCATCCATGGTATTTCGTCGTTTAATCCATGTACTGAGTTCCCAATTTAAACAGCCAATGTTGTTCTACTTCTAACAAAGATTTAGAAAAAGATCTTGAGTGTCAAGCACAACCCACCACATGTCGTCAGGGGTATGTTGTACATCACGATAATGGATACTCAGTTTAGTGTTAAGACGTCCATATCTAATGTTGCTGCGGTGCTCATTAATTCTAATTTTGACTGGTCTCGTGGTCATGCCTATGTATGGTAGGTTGCAAGGGCAACTGATCATGTAAATACAATTTCGAGTGTTACGGTTCGTGTGTCTCAAGAGACGCCAAGTGCCAATAGGTTCCAAATAAATGGCGCTGATACGTTTGGTAAGCGAGCACACATTACAGTTGCCACACGGATGGTGATCCATGATCGGCGGAAGTCGCCAAAGTGCCATCTGATCAGGTTTCTTGTCGGTTGACACTGGTCTTATGTGTACAACTAAGTCCTTAATACTAGTGGTCCTTTTAAAAGCGAATAAAGGTTTTGGTACTGCTAGTCCCCCACTGGTGAGAACCGACCAACGTTTGTTAATGAGTTTTTTTAGGTTGTTAGACAACAGGGTATATGTAGAGACGCAGGTAATACGAGTTGAAGTTTCTTTAGGTTCAGTTGTAAATAAAGAGTCTCTCGTTATTGCGGGCCCACTTGGAGGCTGAATTAATGATTTTCTGGGAATAGTGTCTATCTTGTAGTTTTGTCGCTAAATCATTAGCTTGTGCTTCAAAAGTCAAAATGTTACTACAGTTCCGACGGAGTTGTAAGAACTGTCCATACTGTAAATTGTCTCGTAAAGCTTTAGGGTGGTGACTCTCATACAGTAGTAAACTACTGCAATCTGTTGCTTTTTGAAAAGTGCAGGTTTGCAGTTTACCACAGTTAATTGTAATAGTAAGATCCAAGAAGGAAATACTTGTTAGGGAAACTGTTGAAGGAAACTTCAGAAAGGTATCAAGTCTGTTGACCCAATTAGTAAATGAGTCAACCAAATGTACCTCACCCTGCCATACGATGAGTATATTGTGGATGTTCGGCGCCATAATCTGATGTTGTCAGAAAAGGGATTGGTGTTATTGAGTATGAATCGTTGTTCAAAATTATATACATATAGACAGGCTAGGCTAGGCGCAAAAGTACTCCCCATCGATGTGCAGCGTATTTGATGATTCCGCTGATTTTCAAATTGGAAAAAGTTTTCAGTTAAGGCTAAGGAAGCATGATGAAATGAACCGGAGTAGGTGAAGTCCACGGTCTGTTCAGTAAAGCATCCTCAATAACTTGTAGTGTTGCTTCCTGTTGTATGTTAGTGTAAAGAGACTCCACATGAAGGGTTAAGGGCGTGTATCTCTTCAGTGGTATTTATGGAGTTGATCAAATTGAGGACATCCTTAGTGTCCTTCAAAAATGTAGAAGATGCATTCACAATGGGCTGCAAAAAATGATCGCAGAAAGTTGAAGGAGGTTTGAGAACAGACCCCATCCCGGAAACTATAGGACGTCGGGGGGGAGGGGTGATTTGCCCTTATGAATCTTAGGGAGGAAGTAAAAATATGGGATATGAGGTTGAGCGGTCCCCAAAAATTCTGCCTTTTATGAGATATCCACGGCATTCTTATCCTGATTGGTTGTCCGTGCCCCGACCTTTCTATTTGACCCGGGAGCCGCGTTCTCTTCCTGCTTTTCGGGAACACGACCCGGTGTAGGTCTCCGGCAACGGACTGTCGTCGTCAAAGTGCGTAAGTCCGCTCCAAGTGAGTATCTTGATTTTCCTTCGGATTGTTTCTCCTTTTTTTTATTGAGCCTTTATATCTAGTAGTTTGTGGTCCTTATAATATCAACGCTCCGACAGGACGCTTTTTTCTTTTTATGTGGGATACTTGATTCATTATTATGCCCACACTAACCCGGCTGCAATATGGGCTCACAGAGTGTTTTTTTCATAGAGACATTGCCATGAGTCTGATGAATCTGTTTAGTTTGTTTGATGTTACATTCTATTCTGGTAAATGACATACTTTGACATTATTGCAGCCATGATTGTGTTTAGTGAGTACCGTGTGTTGATTCATTTTACACCTAATTGGTACTTTTATCTCTGTGATTGTTCCACATCACACTGGAACTATCCCATATATATTGAATTTTAACCTTCTTCACCCTACATTTGGAACAGTATTTACAAAGATATGATCATACTTTTTGTTCTGAATGTCTACTGCTTTACATAATTTCTTCTTTCATCATACCTCTGTAGAAACAACAACAATATTCTACAGGCTTGCTTTTTCCCATGGAGCCCTGTCCCTAGTTAAGGATGGTAAGCACTATCAACCTGATTTGATTTTTATCACTCAGCTAGGCAACACATCAGCACTGAGCGCCACGTCACCTTCACACGACTATATCAATTGAGTATTGCATAGATGGCACCTGCAACTATTTGGCATGTCTGTCTTGTGTTTTCACAGGTTTCTCTCAGTTTGTATCTATTAGACATAGAACTGATGCGAGTAATTTTTACCCATGTTTTGTTTTTTCGCGTATCCAGCATAGATGTACTGAGTGTAGTTTACACGGTAAGCTTAGGAGAAGGTTATTGTACATAGTCCTGATGAAGCATCAAGTGATCCGTTTGGACTTTTTAAGGTGCAGAACAGGTTGACTTATTGTAGCGGTCAAAGAAAATGTATTTTTCCTCTCTTTTGGTAGAGTGTGGGATCATTACCTCCCTCTCACTCTACATTGTTTTTTAATCTTGACCGGCTCCTTTCTCACCTAATAAAATCTGTTTTGCAAGTCGGTGGCCGTGCCAATTTTATTTTATATTTTTCTCTCCAGCTTTTCTCTTTTTTCTTTATCTGTATCCTATAGGTTTAAATGCACTCCTATTTTTTCCATATTTTGGCACAGATTATCACAAAAGATCTCCGGCAAAGAGCCCCTTTGAGGGGCCCGTCAGACATTGCAGCGCCGGTCTGACATGGAGTAAGCCCAATGATGAAGCATGACATCGTTTAGATGTGTGAGGGCTTTTGCTTCTAGATTTAGAAGTGCCTGAGAGACCTGTGTTTTTCTTTTGGAACAGTGTACTTTATTTTTCCTTTATTACCCAGAAACCTTTCCAAACCTCAAATTTTGAGCAAAATAATGCATTTTCCTCATATTTCTGTGAAGGCAAGTTCTGAAATCTCCAGGGAGCCACAAATGTTCTACCACCAATCACTCCCCCACATCTCTTAGTAAAAATGGTACCCCTTTTGTGTGGGTAAACCTGGTGCTTGCAATAGGAAAGGATCCAAAACACAACATGGACACATCACATATTTCCACTGAAAACTGACCTTTCTTTTGCAATGTAGTTATCTGTGGATTTTGGGCCCTAATTCGGTCAGCACGTAGGAAAACCTAGCAACCCTGTACATTTCTGAAAACTAGACACCTAGAAGAACCCATTGGGGTGAGTTATCACTCCCACCAGATTTTTTTTTTTTTTGTTTTTTAACTACGTTCCATTGCAAACCTATAACCTTGACCAAAACACACATTGTCCTCAAATTTCTTTGAGGAAAACTTCTGGAATCTGTGGGGAGCCACAAAGTTCCTAACACCCAGTATTTTCTCAAGTATCCTAATAAAAATGGTACCTCACTTGTGTAAGTAGACCTAGTGCCCGCAGAAACAAAGGGCCCAAAATACAATGTGGAGACACCAACAATTCGGGTCACAAAAAAGAGCTGAGGAAATGGGGATAATGGGTTTTCTTTGGTCAGGAATCAACGGACACCCAGGGAAACATTAGAAATCCAGACATTTCTGAAAACTAGACACCGGGGGGGGGGTCCAGGGTGGTTTGCCTCACATGGATCTCAATGTTTTCTTACCCATAATGCCCTGTGCCTCAAACCTTGCCTAAAATTGCACATTTTCCTCTCATTTTTATGATGTACACTTCCAGAATCAGCAGGAATCCACAAAATTCCTACCACCTAGTGCTCTCCCACTTGCCTCGATAAAAATGCTATCTCTTGTGTGGATGAGCCTAGTGCAAAAAGCCTATGGCCTAATGTTAATATATATATATATATATATATATATATATATATATATATATATATATATATATATCCAAAAATCAAAAGTTCCCTTCTTGCTAAAATGATGGAGATTTGTTTTTTTTTCCTGACAGTAAAATTTTCAACAAACACTGGGATCAACCAGGGATGCCTCCAGCTAGAATAATTAGCTGTCTTATCAACATGTGTGTAAAAAAATGGAGGCCAACGTAGCGCATAATGAAAGCCAGGAGTTCCAAATATACAATAAAAAGGTATGGTGATAGGGGCGTTCCCAGAGATCTGCACCAAATATGGTGAAGACAGAGCAAAAAAAGCAGCATGGACATTCGAAACCCACAGGGGTGGGGAATTTTATAAAATATCTACTTGTCCATGGGACAGGTTACCAAATTGTCAGGAAGAATAAAACAAGCATTTGTAATGCAATAGGTCCTACATTTTCTTGAGTTAGAACTATTGGCATTGTAAATGCATAACTGGACTTTTCTTGCCACATAAATTGGTCAACCCTGTCTCATAATATCTTTTCCGGTCATGTTTTGGTGGTCACTGGCGGCTATTGACACCAGAAATCACAAGCCTTTGAGGAGAGACTAGATGACTGCACTACCTCGCATTGTGTAAACGTCTGAACAGAACTTGAAAAATAAGGCTGGAAAAGTATTTTCTCGTGCAGGGCAGTCTGAGAAGATTTGTAGCCCCAATAAAGGAGATAATCAATGCCCTGTGAGCGATGTCCTGAGTGCTGGCAGGGAGAGACCTTGGAGAAGAGACTCCAAATGCGAGTCTAGGCAAGTTTCACATCCTTGGTTCTAGGTTTAACTATATTATACCAGAAAGAGTATTTTGTGGCTTTCCTAAGCAGTAAGCTTATTTTAGGCGCCAGAGGTAAACAAGGACAGCACTGGATTAATGCCAAAACAAATGTCAGCGACATGGGAGGAGATAAGAGAAACGGAATGCTGCAATAAAACGCAGGCAGCTACCAGCCTAACACACCCACAGTGAAAGGGGACCACCAAAGGAATAACAAAAGAAGTCTGTCAAAGCAACAGGTAAAGGAACCAAAGTGGAACAATACAGTCGCTGGTCACTGCTCAGAAAAAGGAGGAAGAGAAAGGCAAAACCGACAGCTAGCGAGCACTAATTTTTAAAGGACACTGCAACCACCAAATGAAATCGCTTTATGCCATAAGTATACTAAAAGTATACACGAAGCCGAATGCTTATGCTCGACCTAAAGAACTGAACCAAGATAAGGTTGTCCCAGCTATCCCTATAGCTTCGAATCTGGTAATCAGAAAGCCATAATCAACAACCCTGAAAAGATCTGACAACCCTGACAGATCTAATAAAATCATGAATCTGACACTGTTGACATAGGCCACCAGCCTCAAATCATCTAAGGCAGAGACAAAGATGGATTCCATGCTGCTAGTTGGTTTGAGCCCGGGCTATGCCCCAGGCACAAAACTGTTGTACTCCAAAAAAAGGCTGAACAGGGGGGCCACAGGACAGAGTTTTCAATAATCTTTGCCATTTTTGATTCAGTACATACATATCTGTTGGACCCCCCCTCCTTTGGAGGTCAAGAAAACTGGAATCGATCAATGTATGACTCTGAAACTCCCTGTTCCAGAACGAGATGTCTATACATGTACCAAAAAATCCTGGGGCAATTAGTGCCAATCCCAAGCCTTTAGGCCCAACTCACTGATCTAACCAGGTTATGTGCAGGTCATTCAGTGATCACTAAGGGATGGGGGTGACAGGGTTACTAGGCGACTTTCAGGATGCCATGAATACCCTTTGGTCAAGATAACTACTGTGGAAGTAATAATGACTATTTTGTGTGTCTACTCGTTACACATAACTTACAAAAATGTTTTTAAGAAAAACAAATGCATACCCAATGGAAGGATTGCTGTGAAAGATGTACACTATATTATACGTAGTGCACATGCCCTAGGATCCAATAATATAGGGAACAAATAGCAAAGACAATACAAGGATACTGCACTTGCTACTAAAAGTTAAGCCATTACCTATGGGGTTGGGCAATTGGGAGCAGGAGCAATACCCTACACCTTAATGCCTTGAGGGAAACTAACAACACACATGATATTTGCGGCTAAACTATTTACTACCCACTTCTGGCAATTACCCAGCCACCCACCACCAATGTGCCTCCAGTCGACTAAGCTGGGGATGACTCATGCTATGGAAAAATTGACCGCTATTGCTCACAACCAAATGAAACGTGAATGATTGTTTTCCCCTTATCTGTCCTATATAGAAGGAATGAAGAGAAAATATATATTGTCTCTGAACTGACAATGTTATTACTTAAGTCAAGCTACGTCAACCTGTCACAACTCTGACAAATTAAATATTGGGTCACCTCTGCTTCATCATTAATCGAGCACCATCATAAGCAAATCTTGATCACTGACATATGATGTTAAATGCTGACTAAAATCTTCATAAAATATGTTAATGCTTCCTAAAGCTGGATAAAAAGATGCACTAATATTTAAAGATTCTTACTGACTTTTATAAAGTGCTATTTTACTCGTTTAAACATATGTAATGATGCTGCATACAAATGCAATTAAAAAACCAAGTCGGAAGAAAAGTTTATTAATGGACTCCCTTATAGGAATCTGAAGCAAGCCGTTCAGGAACAGCCTCGATACAGATCCACCAACCTCTTTTGAAGCCACTCTCCTTACACCTGCCAAAAGAGTCATGGGCTTTGTGAAACTGACCATATCATACCTATACTAAGAGCTCAAATGGCTTCTTCAGACACCCTATTGCACTTTCGGGTCTTATGCATTACCCACAAAGCCTTGAAACCAAACGTACCTCTCCTACTGGAAGAATAAACTTTAAAAAAAAAAAATCAGACAGCTCTTGCACACTCTGTAGAACTAGCATTGAACAACTTGAAACGTTCCCTTGCAGCAAGGCTTCACACACCTAGCTCATTCACTGGCTTTGTGTCGCATTTGCATTATAAGCACTTGGAAGGTTTAAAACTATTGCCCTGCTTTCCTCCCCTTGCGGCTCGTGTCAACCTTTTACCCCTGACCTTATATTGCTTCTCTCTCTCATGTCACTACTACTCCACACGTTTACAACCACACGACACAAGCATCCGTGTTACATGGACCACCATGATTTTTCCCACCCATGTGAAACATGGACTATATCAGTGGTACTCGAAGTGCGCCCCGGCAGACCTCTCCTTGCGGCCCGCAGAAATCCCTCTGGGAGATCAACAGAGTAATAAAGCTGTCCGAGTGCCGTTTTTTAGGGTCGAGCCTGCGTTGCATGCGCTCGCGCATGCGTATCGCAGCAAGAGTCTTTTGTATTTAGAAAAGGGCTCGGAGCCCTGTCAACTTCACATCAGTGTTTTTTATTGGTCCGTGGACTTGCCTAATAAAATCTGCTTGCTTTCATTAGTGGCAGGCATAACTCATTCCTTTTCCGGTGGCTAGCCCTCCTCAAGCGCAGCGACCAAGTACAGAAAACATGCGAGGCTCGCTGTTTTCCATCGAGCTCGTGGACTTCTTTTTCTCTAATTTAGAAGCGCGATCTCGCTTGGCAGAAGTCGAGCGCTTTACATAGTTAATTTCACTTTTTCCGGTTATGTACATAAATGCACTTTTGCCCGATAGGTGAAAAGTCGGGTTAGGAGTTTACAACGCGATCAGCTCTAACATGAGCAAACGCGAGACCCGTTGCATTGCAAATGCTTGTTTATTTAAGTAGTATTCTTCGTTTACGAGGTAGACTGTTAAAACATTTCCTAAGGATGTCTTTAACATTACATTCGGCTGCAGTAAGTAGTCGCAAAGGTGCCACCAACAGTCTAGCACAAGCAATGGATAAAGAAGAGAGCAGCACCGCGGGACCTTACTAGAGGTCCCTGAAGATCGCGGCTCCAAGGCAAGGAGAACAGGGCTGCACTAGGAAGTGGAGAAGTGTGGCTCAATGGTTAGAGCGGCAGACCCTGAAGCAGAGATCTGGCTCAAGACCAGGGTTCAAGTCCCGCTTCAGCAGGTCTTGGGCTCAATTCCCCTTGACCAGATAATTCTCGCCTCGGTGCCTAATCTAATTCATGGGTCACACTCTGCAACTCTGGGCAATAGCTTGCTTAATCTCCACAACGGCCCCAACAGCGCTTGGATGCCTGGCTTCACCCTGGAGGTGCTCAGGAGTGGGTGCCTCACAGGGAAAAGCCAGGAGGGGTTCCATAGCGGTATGAGTACAGCGCCTTGAGACCCTAACGGGTGAGTAGTGCGCTATACAAGTGCTAATTTACATTTACACTACTACACGCTGTTACTAGAGGTCCCTGTGGAGCCGGACTAAATCTGTGGTATTACAGGGCTGCACTACCGCACCCTGTTACTAGAGGTCCCTGTGGAGCCGGACTCCAGCTGTGGTATTATAGGGCTGCACTACCGCACCCTGTTACTAGAGGTCCCTGTGGAGCCAGACTCCAGCTGTGGTATTACAGGGCTGCACTACCGTACCCTGTTACTAGAGGTCCCTGGAGAACAGGCTCTAGCGCTACACATACGAGGGCTCAGTACCACTGAGGTCCTGGCAGATACGGCGTCGGAGCCAGATCGAACCGTACTAGAGAACACTGTACTAGACAGCACGCCTGTACAATGAAATTACCACTGTATGCGCTCAGTTTACTTAACCACTGCACCATTTTAGGCAATTGTTTACTTATTAACCTTTCATAAAAATACATTAAAAAGAGAGTTCACACATATCCCACATCTTCCTTTTAACCCAGTGCCCCCCCCCCCCCATTCAAGCATCAGCTCCTCTTTTTTAGGGTCGAGCCTGTATCGCAGCGAGATGCTTTAAAGTATTAGAAAAGGGCTCTGAGTCCTGTCGACGTCACGTCAGTGTTTTTCATTGGTTCGTGGGCTTGCCTATTAAAATCTGCTTGATTTCATTAGTGGAAGGCATGCATATGTCATGCCTTTTCCGGTGGCTAGCCCTCCTCGAGCGCATCGACCAAGTACAGAAAACATGCGAGGCTCGCTGTTTTCTATCCGGCTCGTGGACTACTTTTTCTCTATTTTCCTAGCGCGATTTCGCTTGGCAGAAGTCGAGCGCTTTACACAGTTAATTGCACTTTTTCGGGTTACGTATTCGGGTTAGGAGTTTACAACGCTATCAGCTCTAGCATGAGCAAATGCGAGACCCGTTGAATTACAAATGCTTGTTTTTTTTAACCTGTCATCTTTGCTAACCACGCAACTTCATTTACTGGCTCTGGGCTGTTTTCTATGGTCCGTTCAGCTTACTTTATGATTGGGGGCTGCCCTTCTAAAAGAACAAGCTGAAATGAATGTAGAAACAAATCCCAGAATCAGAAATAAAGGAAACGATATCACATAGTAACGTTTGTTTGCGCTCTTTTGGCTTTATTTCTACAGCTAATTCAGATTGTACAGCCAGGTAGGAAGCCTTGCACATATGTGAACGCTAAAGGGATTCGTCTGTGGAACTGTGATAAGGATAACTGGGAGGGTTAGTGGCTGTGGGTCAGCAGGTGCCTAAAAATAATAAACTATTCTGAAAATACTATCTAAAGGTCTTTAACCTACAGAAAACTGCACATAAATGTAATGGTCATACTTTAAATTAAATATTATTGCAAGTTAAACTAATATATAGAAATGCATTATTTTGGCAGGAAAGGTCAGTTTGATCACTGCCATAGTTGCCAAGGTCCAAGCATAATTTGCTGCTTTAGTCAGGGTTTTTTTTTTTATTCCATAAATGGCAAAAGACCCAATTTAGGCAGGACACTCCGATTTTTTTTTAAGCACACGATAGCTTTGTTTTAACTTTCTCCACCTAAAATTGCTTTTGCTTCATGTAAGCCAATGGGGAAAATAAATTCCCCAAATTTGTTTTTTTTCAAAATTTCCCTCTTTGCAGCCTGAACATGTTTTCATGCACCTAATTCTTGGACCAGTAGACCTATTTTCTAATGAAATACACATGCCTGCAAATCCCAGAATTCAAAGAAAAAACGTGGATTGGGGCGGCACATCACCCATAAACCTGGAAACTTAGGGGTGCACTACAGACTTCAGATGTCTATGTGTTTAACTGCAAACTGGGCAAATGCGATATGTTATAGAACTATTGTCCCATCATGGGACAGTATGCACTATGAACATGCAAATCATTAGTTAAAAAATTACGCAGTATAAAATAGGCTACAACATTTTAAAAATGTATAAAACGCACATAGCATAAGATTGGGTGCTGCAAAATCATACATGCTATTAGACCCGAATCAGGAGGGATACTCCGATTTTTTTAGGCCAAAAATGGCTTTATATTAAGTTATCTACCACCTAAAATTGCCTCCGTTTCAATATACACCAATAGGGAAAATAAATGGCTGCGATTTTTTTTTCAAAATCTCCCTCTTTGCAGCCTGAATATGCTTTCATGCACTTAATTCTTGGATTTGTACACCTATTTTTTAATGAAATACATATGGCTACAAATCCCAGAATTTAAAGAAAAAAATCTGGACTGGGGAGGCACATCACCCATGAACCTGGGAAACTTAGGGCTGCACTATAGATTTCAGATGGCTATGTGTGTAACTGTATGTCAATAACTTGAATCCTGGGCAAATGCAATATGTAGTTATAGTATTTCTGGGTCCCATCATGTGACAGTATGCACTATGAATATGCAAATCATTAATTAAAAAATTACTCCGTATAAAACAGGCTACAAACTTTTTAAGACACATAAGCTACACATAGCATAAGATATGCTGCTGCAAAATTATACATGCCAAAAGACCCGGTTCAGACAGGAGACTCCAACATTTTTAAGTCAAAACTGGCTTTATATTAGGTGTCTACCACCCAAAATTGCCTCTATTTGTACATGAGCCAATAGGGAAAATGCATTCCTCCGTTTAATTAACTAAATCTCCAATTTTACGATTTTGAAAAGGTGTGTTTCTTTTTCACTGTCCAGATAATCTCCCATCTTTTCCTTTCTCCCTCGGGATGACACAGCATAGATGCAACCCTCAAGCACTTCCAAGACTGTACTTTGTGGTCCCTTAGAATATGTTTATGAGTAGCCATGGACTATATAACTGCAATATACTTTTATCTCACCTAAACGTTTACATATCAACAAAACAATTTATTGTGCCTATTAAAATACATAGACCACTGTAACTTATTGTGACATATTTTACACCTTTCCTTTGCAATTACATTCATGGCAGTCCTTTCGTACACAAGGAATTTAACGTTCTAATATACTAATAAGTTTTGTATGTATGCTTATGGTATTTCTTTAGCGAGAACCTAGCCAAAAGGCAGCAGTGCACTGCAAATAGTCAAAGATAAGCACAAAAATCAACGAGTAATAGTAGAGGAGGTGGGTTGTGGACGGTTAATGCTTTGCGATGTGTTTGTCTAGCAAAGTGCATCCTTGTAAATTATGTCCAAGCTACAAAGACCGAAATACATAAAAACAATTATCTACGAGTAAATGGCCCATAACTGCATTTAACTGAACCATAGTTGATTAATTGCCGTAGTTCGGCCAGTCCCTTTGTGCAAAAGGTTGCGGCAACCTCTGCTGCAACATTAAAAGCAGGGGCAGTACTCCAGCCTTTCCTGTCACATTCTGGCACTTGTGACCTTACATTAATAAAAAGAAAAACACCAGCTCCCGGAATATATAAAAACACAAAGTTGTGGGCAACTCACAGCTCACCTACCATAACTTAATTACCTCTGATATAAACACACCCCACTATGATGACAGTAAACCAGACGACGCCGTCATAGCCGTAAACAGGAGGGAGTGTGGGATAGGCGTCTAAATTCCAGGTTTTATCAAGGCGAGATATCGTCGAAGTGGGCACGACACATAACGCTTTGTGTCTAGCTACGAAGTCTGCCGCACTAATGGGAAAAGACACCCAGTGAATTTATTTCACTTCCTTGCGCAGAAAAGCAAAATGCTTGTTTGACAACGGCCTCGTCCTGGTCTCTGGACCAGCGCGCCCATCTCTCTGGGCCTCTGAAACACAACGACTCACCCTCCCGCTCCCGTGATACCTCGATTGGCCGGGTCGGGTTCCTCCATTCTCTCCGCAGGCAGGGGGAGTTGCTCGGTTGTTCAGCCCTTTCCGGTACACTAGTCTTCCGTCGCCAGAAACAGCCAATCACCGACCACGAGCCTGCCATCCTGGGAAGTAATCATGAAAAGAGGACAACAAGAATAAAACCCTTGTACACGAAAAACAGACTTTTGGAACTGCCTCAGCACTTTCCCTTGGGCTCGCAGGTCCTAAATTAGTGTACCTGTGAAGTGGTAACAACAGACCAACCGAAAAAGAGCGCACATATGCTTGGGTAGATGCTAGCAGCGTAACACTGAAAGCTGAAAAACTAAAGTGCTACGAATAGCATTAATATAATATCCGCAGTAAAAATCTGTAATATGTGCTTCCGAAGACAAAATTGAAAGAGTAACGCAGAAACGCGGCAAACGGTGTTTATGTATGTCCAATGCTTCTTTCCTCGAAGAAGCCCTGGAAACCTTGCCATTCTATAGTACCGACATTCTTTAACTGAGTTATGGAGTCTGTTCCCGTTTAAAATGGGGTTCCTGGTAGTCCTCTTTCAGTTTTCACTATTTGGACCACGTCAGTGTAAATAAAGCAACAGTCGCAAGAGCGAGGTGGGAGGGCGTTAGGGGGAAAGCTGCAGCGCACCCTGCCACCTCCTGCGAGCACGGCGGTAGTTTGCAGTCGATGAACTTTGATCTTACAGAACATCTTAAAACTCTGATTACCGTGCTTTCGTGATAAACGACATTAACATATGTAGGAGTAAATAATCCTCTTTGATAAGTGTGCAGGTATAGGTGTGAACGCTAAATTTTTACTAATAAATAAACATGTACTCTGAATTCTGAATCTAACTAGAATATGACTTAACATAGAAAATAAACTGTGCCTACTTGAGCGGTTGTCAGTAATAACAAAGTGTACTTATTAATAGCATATTGAAATGATGTGCTAATGTTCAGATTAATGTAATATGTTATATTAATGATTACTTTTTGTGTATTTGCTTTATTAATTTTAGGCCTTAAGTTAGCAAGGCCTAGTTGCACAGCCTCATGTTAAACTGTACGGTTAAGATAGTAATGTGAAAAAAAAGTTTGCTTGGAGAAATTGTTCTTTTCCACTGCGTTGACCAGACACTAGTAAATGTTTTCTGTTCTCATGAGAACTGCTTGCTAGAATATGCTGTATTAGCTGTTGTTACAATGCCTAGTTTAGTGCGTGAGAAAGGATGTTCCCAGGAGCTAACAATGGATGCACTGACTAAAGGACATAGAGATACAAAATTGTTACCTGACTAGTCCAACGATGGGAACAGGAGAAGAGGAGCCAATCAGACATGTGAAAGACAGTTTAGTTATAGCTTAGATTTGAAGTTCTACTTTTATTGGACTAAATGTAAACGTATGATTCTTTGACCAATGGCAACGTGGGAAGAGTTTTAGATGATTTTAACTTAGTCTTAATGCACAGAGAGGTTCCTTTCCATTTTCCATCTCCATCGATGAGGTGTACTCGCTTTGATTCTTTTTACTTAGAGAATTCTATCTTTACCTTTACTGCTTAGACTTCTGATGCTGAATGCTAATCCTTAAACTAGGCTTTACAAATGGTTCGGATAGCTTAGAGTCCCCTGTTCTGAACAATTTCCTTTCATGCTCCGATGCTGATCGTACTGATGTCCAATTGACGAAGACAGTCGCAGCTCACTGATCCATACAGAGGAAAGGTATTAATCAAATGTTATTGTGTTTGATGTAATTTGTCTTTTGTTCCTAGGTACCAACCGCTAATTTTGATAGAGCCACAGCTAGATGTTTTCCAAATTTGTGTTGATTAAATTGTTTTGCATGAAGCCTGAACATGCTATTCTAATCAGACTGACTCCAAAGATTATTGATACGGTAGATTGATATTTGTTATTGATTTGTATTGAATTTGAGTCTTATGGTGGGAGTTACTTAAGGGGCAGTCAAAAGGTCCATCAAACCTCTAATGTGTCCTCTTATGAATTAAAGATAAGAACCCAAATAAGGTCAGATGCGCTAACATAGGCTAACCTCCATGTCAAGACAGATCAATCAGGAGACTAAAAAACTTTGTAGCTATCGCATCAAGAATTTTAAATTTTATTAAGGACTCGAAGGCTGGGATTTAGATTTTCCTTCGTTTCTGTTTATTAACACATTTTTTTACAACAGCCAATCAAAATAAAACTTTTAGATGACTACATTTTCTATCATTCCTTTCATGATGTCACACTCTCTACACCAATCTGATTGTCCCCAGGACCATAAAACATCTGTACAATTTGGAATCCTCTTTCTTTGCCTTACTGGCTGAACTTGGTAAACAGTAAACTAACCAGAATCTGTAACTAGGACAAACAGTTAAACACTTAATAGTAGAAGAAAAGTGTTGATCGAAAAACTGGAACTGTCCAGGATAATCTGGAGAATATGAAGATTATGGCAAAATCACCCCTTCCGGCTGTCCTCTTACCTGTTTCTGGTCATTGCCTAGAAGAAAAGAACAAGAGGAATAAAAACATTTTCTAGCATTCGTGTCAAGAATTTTTCAGTTCTGTTAAGGACACGGAGGCAAGGATTATGCTTCTCTTTCTTCACTTTAATTATTCCAGCAGCCAATAAGAATCAAGATAAACAAAAACACTATACATCCCATGAATCAACATATAATGTGACCAACAATAGAGTATACACCCTATATAACCTGCTGAGCATAGTATTAACTCCTCTTTCTTTGCACAAAACCTGAACAGTAACAGTCACAATGAGAGTGGCAATAGCCGAGAACGAATGAACTTGCAAGTCCCAATAACGACTCCAGAATATGGCCTCCGATAGGGACAGCATCGCTTCACGAAAAGAAGAACCTAGAAGAGCTCAAACACTGGAGCTAAACTCATGGATGTCTCAGCCCAGATGATGGAACAGGATCACTTATCGCTGTATCCTTAAGGAAAGAAAACAAAGGCCAAGCCATAACACTGATCCAAAAAAGACTGAGTATAATCAAATGTGTAGAATGGGAGGGAAAAACACCATAGAAAATATCAACCAGATGAATATCACATTAGAATCAACAGAAACACATCAGTCAGTCATTTGGGCGGAATAATCCTCACCTCTGTGTCCTTAATAGAATTGAAAAATTAGTGATGGGAATGCTAGAAAACTTTTTATTCTGTGTCAGGACCGGATGCTCCGATTATGCTTGTTTAATGCTGACCCACCACAACCGAAGCAATATCAGTTATGGGTCTGCAGTAAAAAGATTTAAAAGTAGACTCAGATGATCAAGAACCTGAAGCAAATGACTTAGACGCCATGGTTCCCCTTATAGAATGAGCACCAAATTTAGAAATGTCAATGTCTGCCTCGCTCAAGAGCCATCGTACCCATTTAGCTAAAGTCACTGAGGTAACTGGGTAATAAGCTTTCACAAGCAAAATTAACAACTGACCTCCCACATCAGAACGAAACTCTGCTGTACTCACCTCATAAGCCGCCAAGCATTGTACCACACAAAGCTTAGGATTATCATCAACGCTAGGGTAAGAAACAGACTTGGAGTGTCATTTATAGCTGCAAGAGATGGAGAAAGACACTCCTTCAGGAGAAAAAACTCTACCCGCCAAATCCAGAGCTTTTACGTCTAATACTCGTTTGCACAAAATCAGACACAATGTATGGTGAGTTTAGCAGAAAGCTGCTTTCTAGGCAGATATTTGTTAAAAGGGCCAGGATTCCAGAAATCATAAAACCACATTAACATCCCATAAAGTGGAGCATCAAGGACATGGAGGATTGGTCAATCGGATGCCTTTCAAAAGCTTACAGACAATAGGAAGCTCACCCACCGGTTTAGCCCCCACTGACAAATGTCCCACATAGATGGCAGATCTATAATTATTTTCAGACCTATAGGCCAAGCCCGAAGATGCCAAAGAAGACAAAAAAGTTCAGGACCAGAATACAATCCACTAAAGAGGGATCTGCGTTCTGTTCACGGCACCAAGAACACCAGCGCTTCCAAGCGTAAGATTAGCATTTATGGGTGCCAGAAGACCAGGCCTTGGAGATAAAGTAATTAGATTTCTGCGAAAGGCCTGGGAGGCTCCAGCTTTCACTGAAATGTTCCACGCCACTAGAGAGAGGCGTTCTGACAAAATCAGCAGATGAGGAAGACCCAAAGGATACAGAAGGAGGTTTCACCTGTGTGGAAGCAGTATCGGGGGGGAGGGGCACTGCTCATCTCCAGCAGTACCGAGAACCAAGTTTGGGCCTTCCACATAGGGGGTCACCAGAATCAGATCCACCTGTTGATGATGGGCCCCAGCTACAACGCTGGGGATCATCATAAAGGGAGGTAAGGCATAACTCCGAAACAGGGACCAGTTGTGAAGAAAGGCATAGTTCGCCAAGGCTTCCGGATCCGGATGCCAAATGAAAAGCCTTTCTAGTTGGTGACTGAGGCAAGAGAAGGGGCCCCTCTGAGCCTGAAGAGCTAGAAAAAACATTGGATGCAATTTCCAATTGCTGTAGTCCTGAAGATGGCCCGATTGCCAATCTGTCACCGAGTTGCTTCGACCCGGAAGATACTCCGCCACCACTGAGATTTGATGACAAAGGAAAAAGGGCCAAAAATCTTTGGCTATCTCCGCCAGCATACAGGATTCAGTCTCGCCCAACCTGCTGACATACCTTACTGCAGAGACGTTGTCCATCTGCAAAAGGATGCAGCAACCTCTCTTGATCGGAGAGAGACTCCGGATCACAAAAGAGCCAGCAAGCAGCTCCAAGCAATTGATATGGGGGTCCAACTCTTCTTTGAATCAACAGCCCCCTATGGAAATCGGGCCACAGCAAACTCCTCATCACCAGAGGCAGGCATCAGATTCTATCACAATATCCGTAGAGGATCTGAAGATAGCTGTGCCATTCCAGGCTTCCATATGTTTCAGCCACCAGTGCAGCTCCATCCGAGCCTCCCCGGAAAGGGGAATCTGATCCAAATAGCTGAGACTCTTCTGTAGGTGGGAGATCTTCAGACACGGTAGAGCTCTGTAGCGAAGGCGCCACGGGAAAATGACTTGGATCGGGAAGATAACAGGCCCATCACACTAGCAATCGCCCTCAGTGATACAGTCAGCCTGCACCATAGAAATCTCAATTCCCTCTTGATGGAGCAGACTTTTGGAGGGGGAAAAACCAATTGACTTATTAAAGAGTCCACTTGAAAGCCCAAAAATTCTGTTCATTGAGGAGGGGTCAAGGCGATTTCTGGGAATTCACAACAAATCTCAGGTCCTGGAGGAGAGAGATCATCCATTCTAAGTGGGTGAGGACTAGGCGGGGAGATTGGACTATAAGACAGATGTCGTCCAGGTAGATTATCAGACTGGGTGCATCACCATTGTGAAGCACCAGGGTGCTGATGATAGGCCAAACGAAAGGCCTTTGTAGTCATGACACCGTCCTTTCCAAAGAAACTGAAGGAAACGACGATGAGGAGGAGCTATATGGATGGTCAAATAGGCATCCTTCAAGTGTAAGCATACAATCCAGTCCCTTTCTTGAAGAATGTCTCTGAGTAAGTGAATGCCCTCCATCTTGGAGTGGTGGTAAATGATCCATCCATAGAACTAAGCAAGAGCCGCCGTCCATTTTGTCTACCACAAAGATTGGACTGAGAAATCCCATAGGATAAGGAGAGGACTTGACAATGGTACCCTTGAGTAAGAGAGCAGAAACCGCTGTGGAAATGAATTCTTGATCTTTAAGGGAAAAATACATCGCTGGAGGAGGAGTGAGTTGAGAGGGAGAACTGTAAAATTCCAGTTTGTAACCATGTACAGTCTCTAAAGCCCAGGAGTCTTGAGTTATCTGGCCGCAATTGTGGAGGAAAAACCCCGGCCTGCCCTCTAAAATAACCTCTGGCCTGGAAATTAGGCGTACCTGAAGATCCTGAGTTCTGATAGGAGACTTGGCTTCCTCTGGATCTCCCCTTCCAGAATCTGGATCGGAGCACTTGAGGGCGAGATGGGTAGAAAGTAGACAAGATGGAACCAGAGTCCTGGTAGCCTCCTCTACCCATGTGGAAATAGCCTAGCTGAGGACCTTGGTTGTAGTTGTGGCCGAAGGCTCACCCTCTATAGTGTCCGGCCCCTCTAAAAAGTGGGCAAAGTACTTTTTAATAAGGTCATATCCAGATTGGCGTAAGGAGCTGTAAATTTGGAAAGTTCCTTTAGAAAAGGAGAACCCGTAGAGCATACCCTGAGGTAAGGACCCAGACTCTGAAGAGGCAAGGCCCACAAGTTTTTGAATTCATCTTTATGAGGATTGAGCAACGGCATTTGCTGGAAATTGCACAATTGGATTTCCCTAAGAAACAGAGGGCCCACTAAGTCCAACCCCAAGGTCTTTGAGATCAATAGGATTCCCAGACCCTTTAGCTTGAAAACCCAGCTCAAATTTTTTTGTTATGGGTCCAGCAACATCCAGGAGTTTGTCCTGGCATCCATGCCAAGCACCATCAAAGCCCTTCTTGGGGTCCTTAGAAAATTTCTTGAGGTAGGTGACCAGTGTAGGGGCAATTTCGGGAGTCTCAGTTACCTTAGATGGAAAATCCGGCCTGGGGCATTCGGATCTCAGATGAGATCGTACCTCTTTCTCAAACTCATAGGGAATATGGGATTCCACATAATCTGCCACTTCGACTGGAGAAGCCCAAAGGGTGGACCTGGGGTGGATTATGTCCACCGGATCAAATGTAAGTACCTTTGGTGGGGTCAAGGGTTCATCTGAGTGATGTGTCTTCTTGTTATGCTTACGGGGAGGATCGCTCTCTAGTCTGAGATGTGGGCAGATACAGATGAGTCCGAATCCTCTTGTGCTGTAGTCTTTGGCTAAAAAACATGACTACTCTTTCAACCCAGTGATCTGACAAGACTCTCAAAATCCACTGCATGGGGATTTTTATCTCCTTTGGGGGCCTGGGTACTGTAAGACAGGGAGGACTCCTCACTACCTTGGGGACCTGAGGAAGGTATCCAACCTTGTTGCTCAGCGAAGCCAAGCAGGAGATGTTTGATAGGGTGAATAGCCTGGACCAAGGCTTGATTGACCGTGTGGCGAACCCCAGCATCCAATGCATAGACAAGGTCCTGTTCGAAAGACCCAGCAGGATCATCATCATAATATTCATCACCAACCCCAGCCATGCTGGGGGCAAATTAGCAAAAAGAACTCCAAAGGAGTAATCAGATGAGGTAAACCAATTCAGTAGGGCAGGTGGCAAAACAAACCTTAGGATAGCAAGGGCTGAATACAATATGAAGTTCAAGTGTGGAGGGAGGTCTGCCCTAAAATAAATAGGCAAAGCCTATTACAATTTAGTATTATTGCAACCCAGAGGCTAGTGCACTTAGAGTGTAGTACAGGGAGCTAAATGCTGCACAAGGACCTGGAGAGAGATTACACGCGTCTCAGCGTGTTCAGAGCAATTAATGAGACCGGGGAAGGAAGGCCAGTAAAAAGCACATGCATGCAAGTCCTTGGAGTGTATTAACAAAACAGCGTCCTCGCTCCCCTGCTGCCGCTCCACAAAATAGTTTAGATGCGGTGCCAGAGCCAGGGAGGAGATTGCTCTGAAAAACGTGCAGACCAGAGGCCACAGAACAGGGACCGCACTGACTAGCAACGCGCCCTCATAAAAGGACGATGATCTAAGGCGGCACGGGTACCGCTCTAGGGGAAAAGAGGAGTCAGAAGCAAAATTAATCTTAAAAGTGCGGATCGGTAAGAGAAACAAGCAAGCCACACAAATGGGTGAGTAGCGCCCTACATAAACATCAAATGTAATGCTTTATCTGAAAAGCAGTTTACAATAATTGTAGGACAGTACCCTCTTTTTGGCATGTCACCCCAAATTTCTGCCTGATGTCAGTGTGTTTGACTGTGTCAGTGGAGTCCTGCTAACCAGGACCCCGGTCCTTATGCTCTCTCTCCTCTCAAATTTGTCACTACATACTGGTAACCCAGTATTTCATCCCACATTGGCATACTGGTGCCCCCTTATAAGTCCCTAGTGTATGGTATTTAGGTACCCAGGGCATTGGAGTTCCATGGGATTCCAATGGGCTGCAGCTTTACTTTTGTCACCCATAGGGAGCCCATGGAAAGGCTTCTACAGGACTGCCATTGCAGCCTGTGTGAAATAGTGCATGCACCATTTCACAGCCATTTACACTGCACCAGGTCATTTATAAGTCACCTATATGTCAGGGCTTCCAACCCTGAAGGCTGGGTGCAAAGTACCTGTGTGTGAAGGAACCCCTGCACTAGCAAAGGTGCCCCCACGTCACCCAGGGCCATTTTTTCAGACTTCGTGAGTGAGGGGATGCCATGTCCAGCTTCACAATGGTAACTCTGAATATGGCCATGTAAGGTGTCTAACAACCCGGAATTGTTCCCCAATACTGATTCTAGTATTGGTTGTACAATTCCATGCACTCTGGGGGCTCCACAGTGGACCCCAGTACTGCCATACCAACCTTCTGAGGTTTTCCAGGCAGCCCCAGCTGCTGCCACCTCACAGACAGGCTTCTGCCCTCCTGTTGCTTGAGCAGCTCAAGCCCAGGAAGGCAGAACAAACAATTTCTTTTAGAAGAGGGGTGTTACACCCTCTCCCTTTGGAAATAGGTGTTACCAGCAAGGGAGGGGTAGCCTCCCAGAGTCTCTGGAATTGCTTTGAAGGGCACAGATGGTGCCCTCCTTGCAAAATCCAGTCTACGCTGGTTCCGGGTCCTCCAGTCCCTGCTCTGGCGTGAAACTTGACAAAGGGAAGGGGAGTGACCACTCCTCTGTCCATCACTACTCCAGGGGTGGTGCCCAGAGCTCCTCTAGAGTGTCCCTGGGTTTTGCCATCTTGGATTCCAAGGTGGTGGGGCACTCTGGGAGCATCTGAGTGGCCAGTGCCAGCATGTGACATCAGAGCCCTCCCCTGATAGGTGCTTGCTTGTGTAGCTAGCCAACCCCCCTTTCAGGGCTGTTTAGGGTCTCTCCTCTGGGTGTTTCTTCAGATTCCAATTACAAGAGTCCAGCAGAAATCCTCTGCATCCTTTACTTCATCTTCTACCGACGGAGCCGCAGCTGACCCCTCCAGGAACTCTACTAACTGCAACAATGAAGCAAAGATGACTTCTGCAACATTGTATCTTCAGCTCCTTCCAGCAACTGCAATTTTTCCAGGTCGTGCATCCTCCAAGGACTACCTGTCTTCAGCCTGTACCAGTAGAACCAAAGTAATCTCCCATGGAGTGACGGAGTCACTTCCCTGCTTCAGCAGGCACCTCCCTGCAGCGACAACCGGTGGCGTGGGTCCCCTCTCCAGACTACAAGCGTGGATCCAGCAACACGGGTGGTGGACTAAAGTGACCCCGACAGTCCCAACATCCAGCTGTCCAACTTTGGTGGAGGTAAGGGATTGCCTCCCCACGCAACACAGTAGCCCCATGCACCGCATGACTTGTAGTTGTCAAGGCTTGTGTGCAACCTTCCACGAAGTTCTTTGTGCACAGCACAGCTTATGCCCTCAGCACTCCATCCTGCGATGCACAGCTTACTGAGTGGTTCTCCAGCGGCGTGGGATTCGTTTATGTCTGTGTGGGCCTCCATTTGCACCTTCTTTGTCCTCGTGCTGTGGGACTCCTGTGCACACTGCCTGGCCTTCTGAGGGCTCTCTGAGTTGCTGAGAGCCCCCTCTGCCTCCCCCTCCTGGGTAGAGGCCCCCAGGTCCCTCCTGGTCCAGGGCAGTACCATTTTCCACTAACCGCGAGCTTTGTGTCTGCCAAGGCTTGTTGGCGGAATCCAGTGACGCAAACCAGACTGCAGTCATCCATCCGGCGTGGGACATCTACTGCACCAACCAGCATCTGTCTTCTTGGGTGCATAGCAGACTTTGACTTCTCACTGGTGGTTCTTCTTTTGCACCTTCATCCGGGTTAGCAGGGGCTCCTGTTCTTCTTAGACTCTCCAGTGCTTCTTGGACTTGGTCCCCTTCTTCCACAGGTCTTCAGGTCCAGGAATCCATCATTGGTGTCTTGCAGTCTCTTCTGGTTCTTGCATAATCTCCTATCACGACTTCTTGTGTGTTTCAGGAAACCTACTGTGATTTACTCCTGTTTTTCTGGGGTGGGTTATATTACTTAGCTTTGGTGTTTTCTTACACTCCCAGCACCCCTCTACACACTACAGTTGCCTAGGTGGGAGATCGACTTTCGCATTCCACTATTTTATAATATGGGTTGTGTTCCCCCTAGGCCCATTACAACGTATTGTGATTTTCACTATTTGCACTGTTTTCAAACTGGTTTTACAGCTATTTCTGCATTCTAGTGTATGTACTGTGTATATTATTTACCTCCTAAGGGAGTATAGTCTCTAAGGTATTTTTGGCATTGTGTCACTAAGAATAAAGTACCTTTATTTTTGTAACACTGAGGGGCATATTTATACTATGTTTGCGCCGGAATTGCGTCGTTTTTTTTTACTCAATTCCGACGCAAAACGAACTCCATATTTATACTTTGGCGTTAGACGCATCTAGCACCAAAGTCCATGGAGTTTGCTTCATTTTTTAGCGTGGACACCTACTTTGCGTTAATGAGATGCAAGGTAGGCGTTCCCGTCTAAAAAATTGACTCCGAGGCATGTGCGCCGTATTTACACTCCCGGGCAAAATTCACACCCGGGAGTGGGTGGGTCAAAAAAAATGACGTACGGCCGCTTTTGCGCCGTTTTTTAGCGCCTGGAAAAGGCAGGCGTTAAGGGACCTGTGGGCTCGGAAGGAGCCCAGAGGTGCCCTCCCATGCCCCCAGGGACACCCCCTGTCACCCTTGCCCACCCCAGGAGGACACCCAAGGCTGGAGGGACCCATCCCAGGGACATTAAGGTAAGTTCAGGTAAGTATTTTTTTTTTTTTTTTTGTGGCATAGGGGGGCCTGATTTGTGCCCCCTACATGCCACTATGCCCAATGACCATGCCCAGGGGACAGAAGTCCCCTGGGCATGGCCATTGGGCAAGGGGGCATGACTCCTGTCTTTGCTAAGACAGGAGTCATTTCTATGGGGGTTGGGAGTCGAAAAAAATGGCGCAAATCGGGTTGAGGCGAAAAATTTGCCTCAGCCTGACTTGCCCCATTTTTTGACGCCCAAGCTCCATATCCCCCTACGCCGGCGCTGCCTGGTGTGCGTCGTTTTTTTCCACGCACACCAGGCAGCGCCGGCGGCTAACGCCGGCTAACGTCATTGATTAAATACGGCGCCCGCATGGTGCTTCAGAATGGCGTTAGCCGGCGCTAATTTTTTTGACGCAAAACTGCGTTAGTGCAGTTTTGCGTCAAAAAGTATAAATATGGCCCTGAGTATTTTCTTTCATGTGTGTGAGCACTGTGACTACAGTCGTATTGCAAGAGCTTTGCATGTCTCCTAGATCAGCCTTGGCTGCTCAGCTACAGCTACCCCTAGTCAGCCTGGCTGCTAGACACTGACTACATTTCACTATAAGGGATAACTGAACCTGGTATAAGGTGTAAGTAGCTTTGGTACCCACTACAAACCAGGCCAGCCTCCTAAATTGTTGGCGCAGCGGTGGGATAAGTACTTGCAATTGCCTTATCACTCTGTCACCGGTGCTTTCCACAGGAAAGTGTACTCTATACCTAGAGCTATACAAAAGTGTACCTAGCTGTTGTGCCACCCTAAGGGACCCCTCACCTAACACATGTACACTGCCAGTGCAGATTGTGTGTGTGGGTGAGGAGAAAAAGGCAAAGTCCACATGGCATCCCCCTCAGGGTGTCATGCCCACAACCAACTGCCTGTGGCATAGGTAGGTCACCCCCCTAGCAGGTCTTACAGCCCTAAAGCAGGGTGTACTATACCACAGGTGAGGGCATAGCTGCATGAGTACTATGCCCCTACAGTGTCTAAGTCCATTCTTAGACACTGTAAGTCCAGGGTAGCCATTTTAAGCCTATGGTTTGGGAGTTTGTCAAAACGGACTCAACAGATCCATAATGGCTACACTAAATACTGGGAAGTTTGGTGTCAAAAGTCTCAGAACAATAAACCCACACTAATGCCAGTGTTGGATATATTACAAAATGCACCCCTGTATTTTACCCAATCCTTCAGTGCGGGACTGACTGGTCTGTGCCAGCCTGCCTCTGAAGGACGAGTTTCTGCCCTCCTGGGGTGAGAACCTTTGTGCTCTCTGAGGCAAGAAACAAAGCCTGCACTGGGTGGAGGTGCTTCATCCCCCCCCCTTCCAGGAATGGTAACACTTAGCAATGAGCCTCAAAGGCTCAGGCTTCATGTTACAATGCCTCGGGGCACTCCAGCTAGTGGAGATGCCTGCCCCCTCCCGGCCACAGCCCCCACTTTTGGCAGCAAGTCCGGGGAGATAATGAGAAAAACAAGGAATCACCACCCACTCAGCCAGGTCAACCCCTAAGGTGACCAGAGCTGAAGAGACCCCTCCTTGGAAAATCCTCCATCTTGTTCTGGAGGATTTAGCCAATAGGGATGTGCCCCCTCCCCAAAGGGAGGAGGCACAAGGAGGGTACAGCCACCCTCAGGGACAGTAGCCCTGTTGTCTACTTGCCTTCCAGCCCTAAAACCCCCCCTAAATTCAGTATTTAGGGCTGACCCTGACCCCAGGACTTGAGATTTTCCTGATGACCTGAACAAGAAAAAGGACTGCTGGTCTGAAAACCCTATAGAGACGACGGAGACAACTGACTTGAACCCAGCCCTACCGGTCTGTCTCCAGACTCAAAGAACCTGCAACAGCGACGCATCCAGCGGGACCAGCAATCTCTGCCGACTCAGAGGACTGCCCTGCAACCCAAAGGACCAAGAAACTCCTGTGGACAGCGGCTCTTTCTAATCTTCAAAGAAGAAACCATCTTTAAAGGGACTCCAGCCTCACTCCGGAAGCATGAGTCCCCAACACTTTGCATCCAACGCCCCCGGCTCGTGTCCAGAGAAACCAGCACTGCAGCGAGGACCCCCAGGTGACTCCCGCGGCGTGGACACCCTGAGACAACCTCCCTGCACTCCCACGGCGACGCCTACAGAGAGAATCCAGAGGCTCCCCCTGACCGCGACTGCCCGGTAACCAAGAACCCGACGCCTGGAAGAAGCACTTCACCCGCAGCCCCCAGGCCCGAGAGAAACCAACTACCAGTGCAAGAGTAACCAGCAGGCGGCCCTCATCATTGCTCAGTTGGTGGCTGGCCCGAGAAGCCTCCCTGTGCCCTGCCTGCATCGGCAGAGTGACCCCTGGGTTCCTCCATCAATTTCAATACTAAACCCGACACCTACTTTGCACACTGCACCCAGCCGCCCCTGTGCCACTTAGGGTGTACTTTGTGTGCCTGTTTGCCCCCCCCACCCCCCAGTGCTCTACAAAAACCCCCTGGTCTGCTCCCCGAGGTCGCAGGTACTTACCTGCTAGCAGACTGGAACCGGAGCACCCCTAGTCTCCATAGGCACCCATGTTATTTGGGCCCTACTTTGACCTCTGCACCTGACCGGCCCTGTGTTGCTGGTGCTGGGTGTTTGGGGTTGCCTTGAACCTTCAACGGTGGGCTGCCTATGCCCTGGAGACTGAACTTGTAAATGCTTTACTTATCTGCTAAACTAACTTGTACTTACCTCCCCAAGGAACTGTTGATTTTTGCAGTGTCCACTTTTGAAATAGCTTATTGCCATTTTTGCCAAAACTATGTACCTTTCTGTTTTACTTCAAAGTTCCATACTTACCTATGCCAAGTACCTTACAATTTATGTATTTACTTGAATTCTAAATCTTGTGGTTCTAAAATAAATTAAGAAAATAATAGTTTTCTATATAAAAACCTATTGGCCTGGAGTTAAGTCTTTGAGTGTGTGTTCCCATTTATTGCCTGTGTGTGTACAACAAATGCTTAACACTACCCTCTGATAAGCATACTGCTCGACCACACTACCACAAATAAAGCATTAGTACTATCTATTTTTGCCACTATCAACTTCTAAGGGGAAACCTTGGACTCCGTGCACACTATCTCTCACTTTGAGATAGTATATACAGAGCCAACTTCCTACACTCGTCTTTTCACTTTCTTTCTAAAAAGACTAAGGGTTAGGTAAAGTAGGTATTTTTCTTTCGTTTCACTTTACTCTAACTCACTACACTATGTCTTCCTCCGAGGCCCCCCTAGAGCCATGGGAACTCCCTATGAGAACATGGCTTTCAAAGTTCTGAGAGGGTTTTGCTCAGAGAGAAGCTTAAAGGTAGGGAAGAACTCTAATAAGAATTTCCTTTTAAATCTCCTTCTCCAGGATAATGAGGAGCAGTATGGTAACAACGAAGAGGAGAGGGAGGGGCATTCTAACCCTTTAGATTCAAAGGATCAGCCTGAAGAGTCAGGGGACGGCTGTTCACAAAATCCTCCCCCTGGCAAACCATCTAGTGTAGCTGGCAGTGGGAGGGGTTCACATACAGGTAGGGCCCCCTTCACACATAGAGGTCAGGTCACTAGGGTTACCAAAGCTAGGGAAAGATCTACCTCTACACATTCCCATGTCACCTCAGTTTCTGAGGGGTCCTACACATCCAATCCAGGTGATGACTCCATAGACAGGGAGCTCAGAAAACTGAGACTGGAGGAGGCCAGGCTGAGGCTGCAGCAGCAACAGCTGGCCCTAGATAGGGAGGCCTTAGCTGTGGAACGGGAAAGGCAGGGGTTGGGGTTAGCTCCCCATGGTGGCAGGAGCAGCAGTTTCAGGAGTTATGGTGTCAGGGAGAATACCTTTGATTCCAGGAACTTGCACAAAATTGTTCCCCCTTACAAGGAGGGAATTATACCTACAAGTTGTTTGCTGCACTTGAGAGGGCCTGTTAAGTACAGAGGGGCCCTTAGGTACAGTGGGCTGCTATTCTGTGATTGTCCTTTTCTGGCAAAGGGAGAGATAGACTTCTCACTGTCATGGAGGAAGATTCAGACAATTACAATGTTTTGAAGACAGCACTCTTGGATGGGTTTGGATTAACCACTGAACAATACAGAATTAAGTTCAGAGAAATCAGAAAAGAGGCTTCACTAGAATGGGTAGACTTTGTGGACTGTTCAGTGAAGGCTTTGGAAGGTTGGTTACATGTCAGCAAAGTGTCTGACTATGAGGGTCTTTATAATCTGATTTTGAGAGAGCATATTGTGTGTCTGACTTGTTGCACCAGCACTTGGTAGACTCGGATCTGACCTCTCCCCAAGATTTGTGAAAGAAGGAAGACAAATGGGCCAGAACAAGGGTGAGCAGAAAAGGTCATGCAGGGGGTGACAAGGACAATAAGAAGGATGGTAAGCAACATGATAAGGGTGACAAAGATAAAAAGACAGTCTTCATCAGTCCCACAACAATCCTCTTGGGGGTGGGCACAAATCCTCTTCCAACCAACAGAAAAGGCCTTGCTGTCACTTATGCAAAAACAAAGGCCATTGGACAAGTGACCCCACTTGTCCCAAGAAAAACACCACAACCCCCACTGCTTCCACTAGTGCCCCTAGTAATAGCTGTTGTGGTGGGAAAAACACTACAAATAACCAGCCCAAGGGTGTAGCAAGGCTTACTTTGGGTAATGTAGTGGGGGTTGGTTTAGTTAGGGAAACCACTGTTTTAGTCTCAGATGGTGGCATTGACCTTGCCACCCTTGTAGCTTGTCCCCTTAATATAGATAAGTACAAGCAACAACCCCTAATAAATGGTGTTCATGTTGAGGCCTCCAAGGACACATGTGCCAGTGTCACCCTGGTGATGGAAAAACTGGTAGCCCCTGAGCAACACCGACTTTGTCATCAGTACCAAGTGACAGATGCCCATAATAACACTTTTAGCCACACCATGGCTGTTGTGAATCTGAACTGGGGGTAGTGGGGCTTACTGGTCCAAAGAAACTTGTGGTATCCACTGACCTTTCTTCTTCAGGCGTTCATGCTTTCACTATTTTTTCTTTTCCCTTAATTCTTTCTTTGTTTTTTTTTTTATTTGTTCTTTCCTTCGACTCGGTATGTGTCATTTCACTTTTTTTTAGATCTTTCTTCCTTCCTTTCTCTGGTGTTTTTCTTATCTTTATCTGTCAATTGATGTTTTACTATAAATTCCTCTTTTTCCCTTCTGTATGTGGGAGTCACAAGTTACTTGTCGGGACCCTTTAGTGTCAATGTGGTTTTCCCATTCTGTGTCTGTGAGAAATGTGTCAGTACATACATGCCTTGTTTCTTTTGTTGCGTGTTTCTCTCACATCTCTCTTTTTTCTCTAATTTCCTCCACAAAGCCACAAATGTTTCCTCTGGAGTAGGCACCAAGGCCCCATGATACCTCAGGAAGGTTTAAGCTCCTACACATTAAGGATAGTGGCACAGAGGTTGGAACCCTCGCAAAGCTGTATACCAATGCTATGGAGATCATTATAAATATTACTCATAAAATTACAAACCACAATAAAATATAAATAACATTTACAAGATAAGTAAAGAGTTTAAAAACTGTAAACAATCTGTAAGTGATATTAGCGAATTTTGGATAAGACAGCACACATAAGGTTTCTGAGAAGGTATGTTTATTCAAATTTATAAAACTAGGCCTTACGTATAGTTTGATAGGTTAGTAATCCAGGACAAAAAATACAGTATGTGATTTATATCTTGATTATCTGCACCACACAATTGACAACCTGTGTGTGTTTTCCATTCTCTACCAACCACCCAGGCATTTTCATCATTAGGAAGATTACCAAACTTGAAGTTCATATATACATTTCTAATCTCAAAACTAAGATTAGCTTCTAAGTAGAATTGCATTCATTTCACCTGTAGTTACAAAATTGCAGCTTAATTGTACTCTTACACAATATAAAAAATAATATAAAAAAACCTTATTGCTCAGCAACATTCTTTGAACTTTCCTTTTGGTCAAGAATCTTTTCATTGGCATTTATGTCAGCAAAACAGGAGAACAAATCCATAAAATACCCCCCCCCCCTTTAGTCTGCCCACTCTCCTACAAGCTGTATGTAAGGAAATGTCTCCTTGGCATGGTTGCCCCCTAACGTTTTGCCTTTGCTGATGCTAAGTTATGATTTGAAAGTGTGCTGGGACCCTGCTAACCAGGCCCCAGCACCAGTGTTCTTTCCCTAAACTGTACCTTTGTCTACACAATTGCCACAATCCTGGCACTCAGGTAAGTCCCTTGTAACTGGCACCCCTGGTTCCAAGGGCCCTGATGCCAGAGAAGGTCTCTAAGGGCTGCAGCATGTCTTATGCCACCCTGGGGACCCCTCACTCAGCACATACACACTGCCTCACAGCTTGTGTGTGCTGGTGGGGAGAAAATGACTAAGTCGACATGGCACTCCCCTCAGAGTGCCATGCCAACCTCACACTGCCTGTGGCATAGGTAAGTCACCCCTCTAGCAGGCCTTACAGCCCTAAGGCAGGGTGCACTATACAACAGGTGAGGGCATATGTGCATAAGCACTATGCCCCTACAGTGTCTAAGCAAATCCTTAGACATTGTAAGTGCAGGGTAGCCATAAGAGTATATGGTCTGGGAGTTTGTCAGACAAACTCCACAGTTCCATAATGGCTACACTGAAATCTGGGAAGTTTGGTATCAAACTTCTCAGCACAATAAATGCACACTGATGCCAGTATGCAATGTATTGTAACATACACCCAGAGGGCATCTTAAAGATCCCCCCTGAATACCAATCCGACTTCTAGTGTAGGCTGACCAGTTTCTGCCAGCCTGCCACACACCAGACATGTTGCTGGCCACATGGGGGGAGTGCCTTTGTCACTCTGTGGCCAGGAACAAAGCCTGTACTGGGTGGAGGTGCTTCTCATCTCCCCCTGCAGGAACTGTAACACCTGGCGGTGAGCCTCAAAGGCTCACCCCTTGTGTAACAGCGCCCCAGGGCATCCCAGCTAGTGGAGATGCCCGCCCCCCCCCTGGCCACTGCCCCCACGTTTGGCGGCAATGCTGGAGGAGATAATGAGAAAAACAAGGAAGAGCCACCCACCAGTCAGGACAGCCCCTAAGGTGTCCTGAGCTGAGGTGACCCCTGCCTTTAGAAATCCTCCATCTTGAGTTTGGAGGATTCCCCCAATAGGATTAGGGATGTGCCCCCTACCCACAGGGAGGAGGCACATAGAGGGTGTAGCCACCCTCAAGGACAGTAGCCATTGGCTACTGCCCTCCCAGACCTACACACACACCTAAATTCAGTATTTAGGGGCTCCCCAGATCCCAGGAAATCAGATTCCTGCAACCTGAAGGACTGCTGACCTACAAGCCTGCAGAGAAGGGGGAAGACAACAACTGCTTTGGCCCCAACCCTACCGGCCTGTCTCCAACTTTGAAAACCTGCTCCAGCGACGCATCCGACAGGGACCAGCGACCTATGAGCCTCAGAGGACTGCCCTGGACTAAAGGACCAAGAAACTGCTGTGAACAGGGGCCCTGTTCAAAACCAGCTACTTCTTTGCAACAAAGAAGCAACTTTCAAAGACTGCATGTTTCCCGCCGGAAGCGTGAGACTTCACACTCTGCACCCGACGCTCCCGGCTCCAGATTCAGAGAACCAACACCTCAGGGAGGACTCCCTGGCGACTGCGAGCCCGTGAGTAACCAGAGACGGCCCACCTGAGCCCCCACTGCGACACCTGCAGAGAGAATCCAGAGGCCCCCCCTGACCTCGACTGCCTGTAACAAGGGATCCGACGCCTGGAACCAACACTGTACCCGCAGCCCCCAGGACCTGAAGGAACTGAACTTCAGCGCAGGAGCGACCCCCAGGCGACCCTCTGCCTAGCCCAGATGGTGGCTGTCCTGAGAAGCCCCCCCTGTGCCTGCCTGCACCGCTAGAGTGACCCCCGGGTCCCTCCATTGTTGCAATTCTATTTTGATTTATGTTGTGATTCCTGTATTTCTATTGTGAATCTTGCAACAACACCTCTACAGAACTTTGAATTGACCGTTTGGTCAGCACTCCTTTAGGTAGCTGGCTATGATTGTGCTACTGAAATACCAGACTAAAGACACATTCAGAGATTTGTCTTGAAGTAGATTATCATTTTATTGTTGGGTCCTACCTCCTTCCCTTAGTCATCCCAGGCCATATCCGTTACCAGATCCAGCTTCACTGCCTCTCCGGCAGCATTATAATACACATCAGAAGGGCACAACTTTGGCACTCCTATGCTCCCTACTTGCAAATCACAGATATTTTACTCTGACTGTGTATGTTTTTTCCTCTTACTTTGGAGTATTGCATGCTAGGGCCATGCTGCTGTCTTTACCAAGGAAGCGATTGGACAGACTGATCCGGAGAGCGTACTCTTACCCGGGTAGAGGGAGTACCATCATTTGAATACAGACCAGGACATACGTATGTAACCTGTGAGCAGCAAAAAGATGGTAGGGGCAACTTACTCACATCCCTAAAATTGTTTCTCTTAATTGACTTCAATGAGATCCCTCTCCACAAATACCCATCTGACCTTCTAGGAGATTCCATAGGTTGAGAGAGATAAAGGGGGGTGAAGGAGTGGAATGGCCTCTTTGTATCAGGCTGGGTTGTGGTGGGCACATTAAGAGTGGCACATGTGAGTTACTACGAAATGGCAGTTGTGGTTTCAAGGGAACACATTGGTTTTGCAGATGTGGAGATGACATAGAATCCTATAGCAGCATTTGAACTGCCAGAATGCGACACGGAAACTGTGGCAGACCTAAGACACAGAAGAAGCATGCGAGCTGCCGGAGTGTGCTTTATTGAGACTGTCTGGTCAGTACCGAGGTACACTATCAGGCTTAAGGCAGTGGAAACACTAGAAGCACATCGGTCGCAGTTTTTTCGTCAGAAGGTGGCATAGTGACTCTCAGGCTACTTCAGGGATGGATGCCTGCTTATGGAAGTGGACACAACACCTCTTAGCTGCCAGTATGCATCACAATCATGGTGTCAGATTAGGGGTAGTGTACAAGTCTCTCTTGTCAAAGTTATGGCACAGTGCCCTGGAGTAACTTGGAAGTTTGCAAGAGGTGGCATGCTGACTTTCTGCTATTGTCTGTCTCGTCATCGTCTCTGTTTTGGACTTAGAGCATGGGACAAAGTAGGGATGAAGTAGCCATGGGCAAGCGAGATGTCTGTATCTCTCCAAACCCCATGTGCTGTAGCCCCCTTTTGAAAGGGTTTGATAGAGCATAGAAACAGACTAGTACCGGGGAAGAGAGCAATGATATGGGAACTAAGAATGTCGTGTGGAAGGTACACTTAGAGTTGTGGTAGGCGTAGGGAAGAACCTCAAACATCTTGAGAGCTTCCATGTCTAGATAATTACCTAGCTCCTAAGGTTTGTCATTTGAAGCAAACTCTAGTGCAGCGGTAGGGCTCAGGCGATACATTTTGTGTCCAGGGTTCAAAGCGCAGTCAAGCTCAAGTTAATTATGCGTTTAGAGATTCGTGCCTGACCAACAGTGAAACTTCCTGATTGTCAATTTGTGTAGGAGACTTCTGGGCTACTACTAGGGAGAGTGAAGGTATTCAATCTGCAGCGAAGAAGACAGAGATATATGATACATTCTTATAAAGCGTATGACTGCCCGGGGGCATCTTGGCGCTGCAACTGTTGGAGAGGATCATAAGCTGGAATGGCCACTACTAATTAGCAAACTTCGAATTTTTCAAAGCTTTCCTAAAGTGAAGAATATTATTCAAAGATTTCAAATTTAGAGGTAGGCTATTCCGTAGTTTAGCCGTGCCGCAAATACAGCTTCTACTGCCGCGGGAAGAAAGCAGGTACCCTCACATTTTTAGCAAAGGTGGAGAGGAGTGTACCACTTAAAAATAGAAGGTACCGAAAAACAGAATCTTCGAAAATGTATCGGATGCAAATAGAATTTTTATCCATGCATCAACAAATATTGCATTTTTTTAATTTCCAGGGCATATGAGAATAACTTTTGGGAGGAAAAGCGGATGGAAAATACCCCATTTCTATTATGTCGTCAATGTCATATAAAGTTGGTACAATCCAATTGACATCATGATTTGATTGTAGTCTGTGCTTTTCTCAAGATTATTACAAGAAGGCTGTTCAGCATGTTAGCATTTCAAGCACAAATGGTCTATTCAATAAGTACCTTTACATTGCCTCAAAACAAACTCTGAGTTTACCATGTTGTGATTGAACGTGCAGCATAACAGCCAAAAATAAAATAACCTCCTTATAAGACATTGTCCAGGATAGAAAGAATATCCCATTACCTGTGCTAAAGACAGTCTGAAAGAACTTGGCTGTAAATAGTAGAAGCAGAACACCTACGGAGGGCGCAAACACAAAGTTTCACAAGAACTACTTTACATTAGAGAATGCTGCCATCCTGATACTATGGTTCTGCATACTGCTCAGGAATAACCTGTTAATTAAGCCCATAGAATGTCCACACCTACTAAAGTAAACACCCTGAAGAGCAAGTTACTTATCTTTGGTAACGATCTTTCAGGCAGAAATTTTAGCTGCAGTTTTCTTAACTTTTTAATATTCCTCAGGCATCAGCCTGGATCTGGAAACTTTTCAGCAGCACCTCTGCACGCCGGAAGGTGGTCCCTGGGATTACATGTGGGAACTATATAGGTGCCGCTCCTGCTCACTGATGTGAGTTGCTATTGTGACCATCCCAGTCACCAGAAACAAAGCCGCAAAAGCAAACTGATAAACATTGTGCTGTTGTGTAGCCGTTTTAGTTATAGCTCCATGCACATTATTTTAGCAAACTAGGCCTGCAGCTGTGCACTTTAACCTAGATATATTTTATTCAGCTTTGTTTATTATTTTACCACTAGCCACATTTGTGGTCTTGTTTTATTTTTCTCTGTCTAGCTGTTCTTTGCCTAGGCCAGCACTATGTTCTTAAAGAAGACATTTCTTTCACTTTGTGCTGTCCCAAGGCTGCAGTAAGATAGGTTGCAGGTAAACGTGGTAACGCTTTGTCTCTGGTATTCATAGAAACATACACATCCTTACCGAGGGACATTTTCTCAGAACATCAGCTGTTTTATTATAAAAACACTTCTCTGTCACATTCACGTTACAGGGAGATTCCAGCCAGATGACCATGACTGTATGATGATTGCTGAACGCTTTGCTGCAGCTGCTTATGCAGACTTCAGGCCTCTTGCTTAGGTATGAGGGATGATGTCTTCCCAGGGGAACCTGAAGGGCAGAACTAGAACTTAACATGCAGTGCTCTAATATAGCCTAGGTAGGAATTATATTAATGACTCTAGTGGCAATATGGTTGCGTTATTTTTATGCTTCACTCTCCTTGTCACAATTCTAATCCTGTCATGCTTCATCCTCCTGGTTATTGCAGTACATGCTTTATTAACCAAGATGTAGGTGCGTCATTAAAACCTTATTGAAACTTACACTGCCTCTGTTTATCCTTGTATATGTGAGACTAATGTAACTGAGAGAAATGGATGAGATCTGAGTGACCACGATTTCCCTGAGGAGTCAATTGTGTCATGCGCTCGGCTGCCCAATCATCCCTGCCCCTGCTCTTGTGGCAGAGATGAGGCACTGCTAGTTAGCCGGAGCAAAACCCGGATTAGGCCGACAGGTGTCACCTGTAGAGGGTCAGACTCAGTCCCCCACACCGCAGGCGATTCCGTCCTGGACTCTCTCTCCTGGCAGGATAGGCAGGAAACTGAACCACATCCAAAATGGTTCAGGTGAAGGTGTGACTGACACAATAGTGAATCCCAAAGATGACAGGTTTGCTTTAGACTGAACATGGTTGACAACTACTTGGGGTGAGCCCACCTTTAACAACGAATTGACAAGGTAGGGCAAGACTGGTACCCATGACCTCCAAATGCGTGCATGTCTATCAGAGAATACTGGACATTGCTGGAGAACCCATTCGATCGCAGCCACTCATGGTGGAAAATGGCAGCACTCCTGCCTATGGCCTGCCCAATGGAATCAGTGGTGTCAAAATCACAACAAATCGTGAACTTGGCATCAACAAGGTCATCTTGAATTGATTGAGAGAGTATAGAGAAAATGTTTTCGGGCACACAAGGGAGGACTCATGCCACCGAACCCCAAAGGACTTGCGAGTAGTATCCCAAGAAAAAGGTCTTGTTACTGATTGGAGGGCCAAGCAGGTAGAAGAAAAGACATGCTTGCCAAATGTTTCCACTCTCTTAGGTTCCCGCCCAGGTTAATGGGAAATGTGTTGGGATTAGAGTGGCTGGTAGAAGCCTGCACCACTAGGATTTCTAGTAAGGGGTGCTGCAAAAGCAAAGCGGATTTGCAAGGAGCCTGGCGATTGGGGGGTTGGGGAGGGTGGGGGGAGTCTAAGGCAAGGATTGGCCCAAGCCCCCAATAAGGTTCAGAAGACATATGCACCAGTTGGTGAATTTCTGTCAATACATTTGTCTTAACCTCCACGGTGAGGAGGTGTGTGAGGGTTGGGTAATGGGGGTGTCAAATACTTAAGCCACCCTACTCAGTACCATGGCGTAGGAAGGAGATTTTTCTGTGGCTGGCCCAGGGGGAGAAAAAAAGACCACTCTCCAGGAAGGTGTCAAGGCCACTAGCCTGTTATAAGTTCTCGTACCAATTATCAATTGTCATCTTTGTAGGGCTGAACAAACTCATCACCCGGTTCACAGTCATTATCCGAATCAGTCTCAAAAAGGTAATGCAGATAGTGTTTTGGAATCTGAGGTAATTCTTGTGGGAAAGTGGTCCCTCGGGCGGATTCAGGCATGATGTTGGTCAAAGTTGGACTAGCATCACCCAGCATGGGAGGACAATTGGGGCACCTTTTTCAGGTGGCAATATCTGCATCAGTATGTGGTGGTGGGGGCCAGTGTGGGTCCCTGTGCTGGCAGTGGGCTCCGAGCAAAAGCAGGAATCAAGATACGTTTGGAGGGTCCAGCGGGAGTTGAGGGTGAACTCGCTAGTGGTCCCCCAGGTGAAAAGCCTCTCAGCTTCCTGGAACCCAAATGCGCAACAGTAGGAGTCAGTAGTGATCCAAAGAGCTGGCGCGTGGCTGCCTAGAACTCCTTGACCTATCATGGTGTGGTTGAAGGGGCCTAAAGACCAGTTTGTGCCAGAACCAGCTGTAGAATCACTGGACTTTGGGAGCGAGATTGAGAAGGGTGTCGCTGCCCCCACGCTTGCTCAGGTGAATTTGAGTGCTGCACGGAAGTACAATCTCACTTCAACTTCTTGTGCCTCTTATGCTTACATGAGGACTCGGAGCGTGACCAAGATAGACCTCTGAAGTGGCTCAGTTGACTCCGGAATGGGAACGGGACCAAGAGTGAAACTTACACGATGAGCGGTACTTGGAATGGTCCCATTGCGGAGTCTTCTTATGCTTGCCGACATAACATTTCACCTTGTGTTACCTTGTGGCCTTCAGCTTAATTGATGCAGTCGCCACAGGCCTTGGAATCGTGGCTCAACCCCAGGCACCACAGGCATACCTGATGGGGATTTGTCACAGCTTTTTGCTTATGACAGTCCATACAGGGCTTGAAACCTGTCATTTAAAGGTGGGGGGACATCCCTTAAAACTGAAGAAAAGTTGGAAAAGTAGTGTGTGGTGTGGAAAGAAAGCAACTAATGTCAGCGCACTGATGTGGTGCCTATATAGGCAGGCACGTACTTTCTGGAGAGGAACAGCAATAGTGAAGTGCCACAATGAACTGTCTTCCGGCATGAAAACTGAAGAAAATTTGGAAAAATATTGAGGTAACTTTCTTAGAGAGATGAGAGAGAGCTCCGGATTAGCATCTGGTGGAGTAGAAAGGAACTAACCTCAGCGCATATTGTGGTGCCTATATAGGCATCCACGTAATTTCTGGAACGGAACGGCATCAATGCCTTTCCACAATGTACTGTCTTCTGGCATGCAGAGGTACTGCTAGAAAGTTTCAGGATCCACTCTAATGCTTGGGGAATATTCAATGGTGAAGAATTTATGGCTAGAAGTCTCGATCACAAGTGGTGATTAAAACACTAGCATTTGGTGCTGCTACCTCATGAGGTACAGCAAAACTCCCAAGCACTCCTTGGTCGGTAAGACTACTTCCTACAGGAAGACATGGTAGAACTCCTTCAACATATTCATAAAAAATATCAGAAGAGGTGAAGAAATGGTTACTGAAAAGGAAACATTTATGGTTTCAAAATACACTTTTTTCTAGATGAAGAGGATAAAGCATGCCACCAGATCAACACCAGCACCACTTTATATCAGCACACAGCTTTATATTTCCAAGTTCATCTCTGAAGTACAACAATTCTTGTCCGACTTACAATTTGGTAGGACACATTTTTTGAGCTTCGTTAGCCTAATGACCCCAGGTGGGCCAAGTCCTGGGGGCTTTTAAAATGAAATAAAATATAAATAGCAGGGGGGCCTACGGGCCCCCTCCTGCTGCCCTGAGGACCACCACTTCCCACGGGTGACCTCTTAATTAATGCAAGGGGCCCTGTTCTCCCCCCTGCTGCCCAGGGACTACCCCCTGCCCCCAGGGCAACATGTTATTTGGAGCAGGGGGCACCCCCCCTCCTGCTGCCCAGGTATCACCATCCCCCGAGGCAACACTATATTTGGATTGGAGGGGCTGTGTGGTCCCTCCTCCCCACCCCTCCACTGCCATGGGACCACCACCCCACCTGGGCTAAGGTCTTGTTAAATGGCGGGCTCATGGAGCCACTGATGGCCCTGGGCAGACACCAGAAAATGGACATGGGCTTTCTTTGGTGCCCCTAGGATGACGAAGATCAAACAGCAGACCCGGCTCTATTATGTTAAACAATTAATAGAGCTCTGTTTTGCCGTTAACATGGCTTTGCCCTACTGTCCGGTTCGAGGACCTTCTGTCTTTAAATGATTCAGACATAAACTGATGTCTATTTGAGTAGGGTAATCTTTAGAGTAGGTGCAGTTTATTTCTGGCAAAGTTTTGGCTGATTCAGCCTTGGTAGCTGTAACTAGAGGTCTCTACAAATTCATGTCCATGCTATCTGAATGATTAGTTTGAGCATTGTCCAACTTGAGGTCTGTGTAGAAAGTATCAGACTAAAGTGTACTGTCCGGGAACAAGTATACCTCTAAAGCCATTTATGTTTTGGGCATTGATGATTTAGTGTGTTATGCAATGGCTTGAAAAACTAGGTTTGTTATGGAGAGTGGGGTTCTGTTTTGGGCTTAGTAAGGTCCAACTTTATGATACATATGAATTGTGCTGGATGTGTGCGCATTGTTCTAATGTATTCTATTGGAGGTAGTGACTGTTTATTATTTCGGCTGGTGCTGTTCGACCTCAGTGGCAACAAACTATATGGAATATCGGAGTTGTGCTGTATGTGTTCTGTGTAATGTGTTGTCTTGCCTAGAGGGAAGTATTGCCATATGAACTGATTTCTTGATACCAGTTGCATCCTCTGTACACCCACGTGTAACAGTTAGGAGTAGTTATGTGTGTAACTTATTATCCTGTGCTCTCTTGTGAGCTCGTGGATACCCAACTATATGGAATATGTGAGCTTTGTTGGATGTGTGTCGAAGGTACAGTCTAAAGTAGCATTTCCCAAACTCTGGGTCGACAGCAGATTTCTGTTGGGTCGCAAAAGAGCCATAAATAATTTTGTGTTCCTCTTGTCACATTTGCTGTGCTTCAGAGAGAGGTCAAATGTTACACAAGGTCTTCCGACTAAGTGCTATTTATTCTGTTAATAAAAGCATTGGTATATACTTTTTTTTCTCAGATTGCAAAGAGAGAAGATATATATATATATATTTTTTTAAAGTGAACTAGGTGACAATCTTGCTGTGGCACAGGGAGTGTGAAAGGAAAGGATGTATTTGTAATATCTGTAAATTAATTGTACACATTTTAGATTATATCAGCAGTTAGGAAAGCAAAAATGAAACTTTTTTTCAGAATTGTTAAGTGTGATGGAAATCAATATTTTAATAGGATCAAATCAAGACATATTCACTTGGTGATGCGCAAATGATAAATATTCACTGAAGCCTGATTTCCACACATTTGTTTGCTACATATCAGTAAACCTGTCTGCAAATGTAGTGGCCATTTCAATGGAAAATGTGAGATATATATATATATGGAAAATGTCACTTACCCAGTGTACATCTGTTCATGGCATGTTCCGCTGCAGATTCACATGCTATGCATAGTCTGCCATCTAGTGTTGGGCTCAGAGTGTTACAAGTTTTTTTTCTTCGAAGAAGTGTTTTCGAGTCACGGGATCGAGTGACTCATCCTCTCCGGCTCCATTGCGCATGGGCATCGACTCCATGTTAGATTGTTTTCCCGCAGAGGGTAAGGTAGGAGTGATCGAGTATAAAGAAAAGAGATGTCCATGCAAATGGAATATATATATATATATATATATATATATATATATATATATATATATACATATGTACAAGTGAATGTTGAACTTAAACGGCTACAGCCTCCTGGGGAGGTGGGACGGTGCATGTGAATCTGCAGCGGAACATGCCACAAACAGATGTACACTGGGTAAGTGACATTTTCCGTTCGATGGCAAGTGTAGCTGCAGATACACATGCTATGCATAGACTACAAAGCAGTTTTCCCTCCCATAAAAGCGGTGGTTAGCCTGTAGGAGTTGAAGTTGTTTGAAATAATGTTCTTAGTACAGCTTGACCTACTGTGGCTTGCTGCGTTGCTAACACATCTACACAGTAATGCTTGATAAATGTATGTGGTGTTGACCAAGTAGCTGCTTTACAAATTTTGGCCATTGGTATATTTCCTAAGAAAGCCATTGTAGCCCCTTTTTTCCATGTGGAATATGCTTTCGGTGTAACTAAGAGCTGCCTTTTAGCTTTAAGGTAACATGTTTGGATGTATTTTACTAGCCATCTCGCCAAACCTGGTTTTGAAATAGGGCTACCAGTATGTGGTTTTTGGAACGCCACAAATAACTGTTTTGTTTTTCTAAATGATTTTGTTCTATCTATGTAAAACATAAAGGCTCTTTTAATATCTACTGTATGCAGAGCTCTTTCTGCTACAGAGTCTGGCTGTGGGAAGAAGACTGGTAGTTCCACTGTTTGATTGATATGAAACAGTGATATAACTTTTGGGAGAAATTTAGGGTAAGTTCGAAGTACAACTTTATGTTTGTGTACTTGTATGAACGGTTCTTGAATTGTGAAAGCTTGGATTTCACTAACTCTTCTTAATGAAGTAATTGCGACTAGGAAGGCAACTTTCCGTGTCAGGTATTGAATCTGACATGAGTGCATAGATTCAAATGGTGGACCCATAAGTTCATGTGAGCACTATGTTTAGATTCCACAAAGGCACTGGAGGCGTTCTAGGTGGAATGATGCGTTTTAATCCTTCCATGAAGGCTTTGATAACAGGAACTCTAAAGAAAGAGCTGTGTTGTATATTTTGCAAGTACGAAGAGATTGCAGTGAGATGTATTTTTATGGATGAAAAAGCTAAGTTTGCTTTTTGCAAATTAAGCAAATAAAATACGTCTTGTATTGATGCTGAAAGAGGGGTAATTTGTTTAGAATGACAGTAATACACAAATCTTTTCCATTTGTTGGCATACCACTGCCTGGTAGTGGGTTTTCTTGCTTGTTTAATTACTTCAATACATTCAGTTGGTATTTGTAGATACCTAAATTCTATGACTTCAGGAGCCAAATCGCTAGATTGAGTATGTTGGGATTTGGATGCCTGATCTGTTGTTAGTTTCGTGTTAACAGATCTGGTCTGTTTGGGAGTTTGATATGTGGTACTACTGACAGGTCTAATAGTGTTGTGTACCAGGGTTGACGTGCCCACGTTGGCGCTATGAGTATGAGCTTGTTTTGATGCAGTTTGTTGACTAGAAATGGAATGAACGGGAGAGGGGAAAAGCGTAAGCAAATATCCCTGACCAATTCATCCATAGAGCATTGCCTTGGATAGGGGATGTGGGTACATGGATACGAAGTTTTGGCATTTTGCGTTTTCGCTGGTGGGGAATAGATCTATGTCTGGTGTTCCCCAATGGTGAAAGTATAGTTGAAGCACTTGAGGGTGAATCTCCCACTCGTGTGTTTGTTGATGATCTCGGCTGAGAACATCTGCCAATTGGTTGTGTATCCCTGGAATGTATTGTGCTTCCAGTTGAATCTTGTTGTGGATTGCCCATTGCCAAACTTTTTGGGCTAGGAGAGAGAGTTGGGATGAATGGGTCCCCTCCTTGTTTATTTAGGTAATACATTGTTGTCATGTTGTCCGTTTTGATAAGGATGTTCTTGTGAGTGAGAAGAGGCTGAAAAGCTTTGAGTGCTAGGAATACAGCTAGCAATTCTAAGTGATTTATGTGTAACAGTTTGTGTTTGGCGTCCCATTGTCCTTGAATGTTGTGATTGTTGAGGTGCGCCCCCCAGCCAATCATTGATGCATCTGTTGTAAGTATGGTCTGAGGCACGGGGTCTTGAAATGGCTGCCCTTTGTTTAGGTTTGTGGAATTCCACCACTGAAGTGATATGCATGTTTGGTGGTCTACCAACACTAGATCGTGAAGTTGACCCTGTGCCTGTGACCAATGCTGTGCAAGGCACTGTTGTAAAGGCCGCATGTTTAGTCTTGCATGTGGGACAATGGCGATGCAGGATGCCATCATGCCCAACAGTTTCATGACGAATTTGACAGTGTGCTCTTGGGCTGGCTGTATTTGTGGCAATATATTGTGAAATGCTTGTATTCTTTGTGGACTTGGGCTTGCAAGCGCTGTTTGCGTATTTAGTGTGGCTCCTAAGTACTGTTGAATTTGCGCAGGTTGTAGGTGTGATTTTTGGTAGTTTATGGAGAACCCTAGGTTGTGTAGGGTTTGTATTACATAATGCGTATGGTTTTGACACTGTATGACTGTTGGATTTTATTAGCTAATCATCGAGATATGGGAAGACATGAATGTGTTGCCTTCTTAGGTAGGCTGCAACTACCGTGAGGCATTTTGTGAATACTCTGGGAGCTGCTGTTATTCCGAAGGGTAACACTTTGAACTGATAATGCTTTCTGTGAATCACATACCTGAGATATTTTCGGTGCGCTGGATGGCTGGGTATGTGAAAATACGCATCTTTGAGGTCTAATGTTGCCATTAAATCGTGCTGTTGAAGTAGTGGGACAACATCCTGTAGTGTTACCATGTGAAAGTGTTCTGACAGGATGTAAAGATTGAGGGTTCTGAGATCTAATATTGGCCTTAAGATTCCGTCCTTTTTAGGAATGAGGAAATACATTGAGTAAACTCCTGTTCCTAGTTGATTTTGTAGCACTGGCTCTATTGCTTGTTTGAGTAATAGAGATTTTACTTCCTCTTGCAACAGGGCGATATGTTGTGTGGGGAAGTTGTGTGGTTTTGGTGGAATATTTGGTGGAGTTTGTGCCAATCATATGCAATAGCCATTGTGGATAATTGATAATACCTAGTTGTCTGTGGTGATGGGTAGCCAATTGTTGTGGAACCTTTGCAGTCTTCCTCCCACAGGTGAGGTGTGAATTGGGAAGGGATAGATTAAGTCACTGCTTTGGCTGTTGTGAGGCTTGTTGTGTTGACTGATATTTTCCCCTGCCTCTGGGGTACTGGCCTCTGTAAGTGCTTTTGAAACCATCTCTTTGATATTGAGGTTGGTAGGCCGACTTTGTTTGTGAGGCGGATGCCTCAGGTGTTTGGGTTCTAAATCCACCTCTGTATTAGGGCTTACTAAAGGATCCCCTGTATTGCGTTGTATACAAAACACCCATGGCTTTAGCTGTGTCTGAATCTTTTTTCATTTTTTTCAATAGCCAGGTCTACCTCTGGGCCAAAAAGCTGTTTTTGGTTAAACAGCATATTGAGGTCAGCCTGTTGTATTTCAGGCTTAAATCCTAAAGACCTAAGCCATGCTTGTCTTCTTATGGTGACAGCAGTGTTGATTGTTCTAGCTGCTGTGTCTGCAGAGTCAAGGGCTGACCTGATTGTTTGTGATAGCTTGCCCTTCCTCCACTATTTTTTGCGCCCTTTTCTGTTGTTCTTTTGGGAGATGTTGTATTATGTCTTTCATCTCATCCTAGTGGGCTCCATCATACCTAGCCAACAATGCCTGGGAGTTGGCTATCCTCCACTGGTTGGCTGCCTGAGATGCCACCCTTTTGCCCGCAGCATCAAACTTTCTGCTCTCCCTGTCTGGTGGGGGTGCATCCCCTGATGACTCAGAGTTTGCTCTTTTTCTGGCTGCGCTTACCACTACATAGTCCGGAGTCAATTGTTGTGTGATAAAGGCAGGATCAGAGGGAGGTGGCTTATATTATTTCTCCACCCTAGGAGTAATTATTCTAGTCTTAACTGGCTTCTTTAACCCCTTCGCTGCCAGGCCTTTTCCCCCTCCTGTGCCAGGCCTTTTTTTGCCTATTTGGGGCAGTTCGCGCTTAGGCCCTCATAACTTTTTGTCCACATAAGCTAACCAAGCCAAATTTGCGTCCTTTTTTTCCAACATCCTAGGGATTCTAGAGGTACCCAGACTTTGTGGGTTCCCCTGAAGGAGGCCAAGAAATTGGCCAAAATACAGTGAAAATTTTGTTTTTTAAAAAAAAAATTGGAAAAAGTGGCTGCAGAAGAAGGCTTGTGGTTTTTCCCCTGAAAATGGCATCAACAAAGGGTTTGCGGTGCTAAACTCAGCAGCTTCCCAGCTTTCAGGAACAGGCAGGCTTGAATCAGAAAACCCAATTTTTCAACACAATTTTGGCATTTTACTGGGGCATACCCCATTTGTGCAATTTTTTGTGCTTTCAGCCTCCTTCCAGTCAGTGACAGGAATGGTCATGAAACCAATGCTGGATCCCAGAAACCTAAACATTTCTGAAAAGTAGACAAAATTCTGAATTCAGCAAGGGGTCATTTGTGTAGATCCTACAAGGGTTTCCTACAGAAAATAACAGCTGAAAAAGAAAAATATTGAAATTGAGGTGAAAAAACCATCAATTTTTCTCTACGTTTTACTCTGTAACTTTTCCCTGCAATGTCAGATTATCGAAAGCAATATACCGTTACGTCTGCTGGACTCCTCTGGTTGCGGGGATATATAGGGTTTGTAGGTTCATCAAGAACCCGAGGAACCCAGAGCCAATAAATGAGCTGCACCCTGCAGTGCGTTTTCATTCTATACCGGGTATACAGCAATTCATTTGCTGAAATATAAGGAGTAAAAAATTGCTATCAAGAAAACCTTTGCATTTCCAAAAAGGGCACAAGATAAGGTGTTGAGGAGCAGTGGTTATTTGCACATCTCTGAATTCCGGGGTGACCATAGTAGCAAGTGAATTACAGGGAATTTCTCAAATAGATGTCTTTTTTACACACACTCCTATATTTGGAAGGAAAAAATGTAGAGAAAGACAAGGGGCAATAGTACTTGTTTTGCTAATCTATGTTCCCCCAAGTCTCCCGATAAAAATGATACCTCACTTGTGTGGGTAGGCCTAGCATCCATGACAGGATATGCCCCAAAACACAACGTGGACACATCACAGAAAACAGAGCTGTTTTTAGCAAAGTGACTACCTGTAGATTTTGGCCTCTAGCTCAGCCGCCACCTAAGGAAACCTACCAAACCTGTGCATTTCTGAAAACTAGAGACCTAGGGGAATCCAAGGAGGGGTGACTTGCGGGGCTCGGACCAGGTTCTGTTACCCAGAATCCTTTGCAAACCTCAAAATTTGGCTAAAAAAACACATGTTCCTCACATTTCTGTGGCAGAAAGTTCTGGAATCTGAGAGGAGCCACAAATTTCCTTCCACCCAGCGTTCCCCCACGTCTCCCGATAAAAATGATACCTCACTTGTGTGGGTAGGCCTAGCGCCCGCGACAGGATATGCCCCAAAACACAACGTGGACATATCACAGAAAACAGAGCAGTTTTTAGCAAAGTGACTACCTGTAGATTTTGGCCTCTAGCTCAGCCGCCACCTAGGGAAACCTACCAAACCTGTGCATTTCTGAAAACTAGAGACCTAGGGGAATCCAAGGAGGGGTGACTTGCGGGGCTCGGACCAGGTTCTGTTACCCAGAATCCTTTGCAAATCTCAAAATTTGGCTAAAAAAACACATGTTCCTCACATTTCTGTGGCAGAAAGTTCTGGAATCTGAGAGGAGCCACAAATTTCCTTCCACCCAGCATTCCCCCACGTCTCCCGATAAAAATGATACCTCACTTGTGTGGGTAGGCCTAGCGCCCGCGACAGGATATGCCCCAAAACACAACGTGGACACATCACAGAAAACAGAGCTGTTTTTAGCAAAGTGACTACCTGGAGATTTTGGCCTCTAGCTCAGCCGCCACCTAGGGAAACCTACCAAACCTGTACATTTCTGAAAACTAGAGACCTAGGGGAATCCAAGGAGGGGTGACTTGTGTGGCTCGGACCAGGTTCTGTTACCCAGAATCCTTTGCAAACCTCAAAATTTGGCTAAAAAAACACATGTCCCTCACATTTCTGTGGCAGAAAGTTCTGGAATCTGAGAGGAGCTACAAATTTCCTTCCACCCAGCGTTCCCCCAAGTCTCCCGATAAAAATGATACCTCACTTGCGTGGGTAGGCCTAACGCCGGCGACAGGAAACACCCCAAAGCGCAACGTGGACACATCCTAAATTTTGGAAAAAAACAGAGGTGTTTTTTGCGAAGTGCCTACCTGTAGATTTTGGCCTCTAGCTCAGCCGGCACCTAGGGAAACCTACCAAACCTGTGCATTTCTGAAAACTAGAGACCTAGGGGAATCCAAGGAGGGGTGACTTGCGGGGCTCGGACCAGGTTCTGTTACCCAGAATCCTTTGCAAACCTCAAAATTTGGCTAAAAAAACACATGTCCCTCACATTTCTGTGGCAGAAAGTTCTGGAATCTGAGAGGAGCTACAAATTTCCTTCCACCCAGCGTTCCCCCAAGTCTCCCGATAAAAATGATACCTCACTTGCGTGGGTAGGCCTAGCGCCGGCGACAGGAAACACCCCAAAGCGCAACGTGGACACATCCTAAATTTTGGAAAAAAACAGAGGTGTTTTTTTGCGAAGTGCCTACCTGTAGATTTTGGCCTCTAGCTCAGCCGGCACCTAGGGAAACCTACCAAACCTGTGCATTTCTGAAAACTAGAGACCTAGGGGAATCCAAGGAGGGGTGACTTGCGGGGCTCGGACCAGGTTCTGTTACCCAGAATCCTTTGCAAACCTCAAAATTTGGCTAAAAATACACATGTTACTCACATTTCTGTGGCAGAAAGTTCTGGAATCTGAGAGGAGCCACAAATTTCCTTCTACCCAGCGTTCCCCCAAGTCTCCCGATAAAAATGATACCTCACTTGTGTGGGTAGGACTAGCGCCCACGAAAGGAAAGGGCCCAAAACACAACGTGGACACATCACATTTTTTTATAAAAAGCAGTGCCTACCTGTGGATTTTGGCCTGTAGCTCAGCAGACACCTGAGGAAACCTAGCAAACCAGTGCATTTTTGAAAACTAGAAACCCAGGGGAATCCAAGATGGGGTGACTTGCGGGGCTCTGACCAGGTTATGTTACCCAGAATCCTTTGCAAACATCAAAATTTGGCCCAAAAAACACTTTTTCCTCTCATTTCGGTGACAGAAAGTTCTGGAATCTGAGAGGAGCCACAAATTTCCTTCCACCCAGCGTTCCCCTAAGTCTCTCGATAAAAATGGTACATCACTTCTGTGGGTAGGCCTAGCGCCCACAAAAGGAAATGGCCCAAAACACAACGTGGACACAACATATTTTTTCACAGAAAACGGAGGTGTTTTTTGCAAGGTGCCTACCTGTGGTGTTTGGCCTGTAGCTCAGCCGGCCCCAGGGGGGGGGGGGGCAGAAATGCCCTAAAATAAATTTGCCCCCCCCCCAACCCCCACCCTCCCCCGCCGGGAGCGACCCTTGCCTACGGGGTCGCTCCCCTTGCGTGACATTGGCACCAAAAAACAAATCCCCGGTGCCTAGTGGTTTCTGCCCCCTTGGGGGCAGATTGACCTAAAATTGGCCAATCTGCCCCCAGGGGGGCAGAAATGGTCTAAATACAATTTGCCCCCCCAGGGGAGCGACCCTTGCCTGATGGGTCGCTCCCCATCTCTAAAAAAAGAAACAAAAAAAAAAAACAAACAAAAAAATTGCCCTGGTGCCTAGAGTGTTCTGCCCCCCCCCCCCCGGGGGCAGTTCGGCCTAATAATAGGCCGATCTGTCCCCCGGGGGGGCAGAAATGGCCTAAAATAAATTTGCCCCCCCAACCCCCACCCCCCCCCGGGAGCGACCCTTGCCTACGGGGTCACTCCCCCTGCGTGACATTGGCGCCAAAAAACAAATCCCCGGTGCCTAGTGGTTTCTGCCCCCTTGGGGGCAGATTGACCTAAAATTGGCCAATCTGCCCCCAGGGAGGTAGAAATGGTCTAAATACAATTTGCCCCCCCAGGGGAGCGACCCTTGCCTGATGGGTCGCTCCCCATCTCTAAAAAAAGAAACAAAAAAAAAAAAAAAAAACACAAAAAAAAATTGCCCTGGTGCCTAGAGTGTTCTGCCCCCCCCCCCGGGGGCAGTTCGGCCTAATAATAGGCCGATCTGTCCCCCGGGGGGGCAGAAATGGCCTAAAATAAATTTGCCCCCCCAACCCCCATCCCGGGAGCGACCCTTGCCTACGGGGTCGCTCCCCCTGCGTGACATTGGCGCCAAAAAACAAATCCCCGGTGCCTAGTGGTTTCTGCCCCCTTGGGGGCAGATTGACCTCAAATTGGCCAATCTGCCCCCAGGGGGGCAGAAATGGTCTAAATACAATTTGCCCCCCCAGGGGAGCGACCCTTGCCTGATGGGTCGCTCCCCATCTCTAAAAAAAGGAACAACAACAAAAAAAAACACACAAAAAAAAAAATTGCTCTGGCGCCTAGAGTGTTCTGCCCCCCCCCCTCCGGGGGGCAGTTCGGCCTAATAATAGGCCGATCTGTCTGCCGGGGGGGCAGAAATGGCCTAAAATAAATTTGCCCCCCCAACCCCCACCCCCCCCCCCCGGGAGCGACACTTGCCTACGGGGTCGCTCCCCCTGCGTGACATTGGTGCCAAAAAACAAATCCCCGGTGCCTAGTGGTTTCTGCCCCCTTGGGGGCAGATTGACCTAAAATTGGCCAATCTGCCCCCAGGGGGGCAGAAATGGTCTAAATACAATTTGCCCCCCCAGGGGAGCGACCCTTGCCTGATGGGTCGCTCCCCATCTCTAAAAAAAGAAACAAAAAAAAAAAAACACAAAAAAAAAATTGCCCTGGCGCCTAGAGTGTTCTGCCCCCCCCCCGGGGGCAGTTCGGCCTAATAATAGGCCGATCTGTCCCCCGGGGGGGCAGAAATGGCCTAAAATAAATTTGCCCCCCCAACCCCCACCCCCCCCCGGGAGCGACCCTTGCCTACGGGGTCGCTCCCCCTGCGTGACATTGGCGCCAAAAAACAAATCCCCGGTGCCTAGTGGTTTCTGCCCCCTTGGGGGCAGATTGACCTAAAATTGGCCAATCTGCCCCCAGGGGGGCAGAAATGGTCTAAATACAATTTGCCCCCCCAGGGGAGCGACCCTTGCCTGATGGGTCGCTCCCCATCTCTAAAAAAAGAAACAACAACAAAAAAAAAAACACAAAAAAAAAATTGCCCTGGCGCCTAGAGTGTTCTGCCCCCCCCCCCCTCCGGGGGCAGTTCGGCCTAATAATAGGCCGATCTGTCCCCCGGGGGGCAGAAATGGCCTAAAATAAATTTGCCCCCCCAAACTCCACCCCCCCCCCCGGGAGCGACCCTTGCCTACGGGGTCGCTCCCCCTGCGTGACATTGGCGCCAAAAAACAAATCCCCGGTGCCTAGTGGTTTCTGCCCTCTTGGGGGCAGATTGACCTAAAATCGGCCAATCTGCCCCCAGGGGGGCAGAAATGGTCTAAATACAATTTGCCCCCCAGGGGAGCGACCCTTGCCTGATGGGTCGCTCCCCATCCCATCACAAAAAAAAAATTTGCCCTGGCGCCTAGAGGTTTCTTCCCCCCCTGGGGGCAGATCGGCCTAATAATAGGCCGATCTGCCCCCAGGGGGGGCAGAAATGGCCTAAAATAAATTCCCCTCCCCCCCAGGGAGCGACCCTTGCCTAAGTGGTCGCTCCCTTTGCGTGAAATTCACGCAAAGAAAAAACTCCCTGGTGTCTAGTGGTTTCTACCCCCCTTGGGGGCAGATTGGCCTCATCAAAATAGGCCAATCTGCCCCCAAGGGGGGCAGAAATGGGCAAAATATAATTTTCCCCCAAGGGGAGCGACCCTTGCCTAAGGGGTCGCTCCCCACCAAAAAAAAAAAAAATGAAAAAAAAAAAAAAAATGGTCCCTGGTGCCTAGAGGTTTCTGCCCCCCCTGGGGGCAGATCGGCCTAATAGTAGGCCGATCTGCCCCCAGGGGGGGCAGAAAAGGCCTTCCCGAAAATATGCCCCCCTGGGAGCGACCCTTGCCCAAGGGGTCGCTCCCTTTTGTCAATAAAAATAAAAATAAAAAAAAATCCCTGGTGTCTAGTGGTTTCTACCCCCCTTGGGGGCAGATTGGCCTCATCAAAATAGGCCAATCTGCCCCCAAGGGGAGCAGAAATGGCCAAAATATAATTTTCCCCCAAGGGGAACGACCCTTGCCTAAGGGGTCGCTCCCCACCTCAATAAAAAAAAAATGAAAAAAAAAAAAAAAAACAACAAAAAAATGGTCCCTGGTGCCTAGAGGTTTCTGCCCCCCCTGGGGGCAGATCGGCCTAATAAGGCCGAAAATGCCCCCCCCTGGGAGCGACCCTTGCCCAAGGGGTCGCTCCCTTTTGTCAATTTCAGTGAAAAAAAAAAAAATCCCTGGTGTCTAGTGGGGTTTCAAAAGCCGGATTGCAAGCAATCCGGCTTTTGAAACCCTCGGAGGGACTTCAAAGGGAAGGAAATACTTTTCCTTCCCTTTGAAGCCCCTCCGGGCCTCCCAAGTGATTGAAAAAGAAATGCTTTTGCATTTCTTTTTCAATCGCGCTGGAAGCAGAGCTTCCAGCGCGACGAGGGAGGCCCCTGTGACACATCAGCGCGCGCGCGCTGACATCACAGGGGGGGGTGGGGGGGGGTCGGGGGTGGAAGGGGAAGGTCTTCCCCTTCCATCCCCGACTTGGGGGGGGGAAGGGGGGTGCACGGGGGGCGCGCTAGCGCGCCCCCAAGTTCTCCTGTGCCATGGACGAGAGGATCTCGTCCAAGGCACAGGGGAACTGTAGCCTTGGACGAGATCATCTCGTCCAAGGCACAGAAGAGGTTAATATTTGATCTACATGCTTTAACATGCCTGGGAGCATGGCAAACTACATGGTATGTGTAGAGGAGAGTGTATTAAAAAGGAAGTCATCCTCCAACGGCTCAATGTGCATGGTGACATTGTGATAGGATGCCGCTCTAGCTATGACCTGAGTGTAGCCTGTACTATCCTCTGGTGGTGATGGCTTAGAGGGATAGCAGTCTGGATTGTTATCTGGAATGGGATCTGGATCATAAAGATCCCATGGATCCACATTGTCGTGCTGTGAATCAAAGGAATGTACAGGAGATTGCACAGGTATGGGACTAGTAGGGGGAGAGATAAGCAAATGAGGAGAGTGAGGAGGAGACTGAAGAGGAGAAAATTGAGGCGGTGGAGGTTTCTGTTTGGTCTTTGGCACTTTAGCTGGTGGCTGAGCAGTGTCCAATTCTTCTTGAAAGGCTAATTTCCTCTTAGGCTTTAGAGGAGGTGCCCTTATAATTCTGCCAGTGTCTTTGTGGATGTGAATCCTGGCTTGCCTTTCATCTATTGCCTCCATTTGTGAGTGTTCCTCAGTCATTTTATGGCTTTCTTTGAGTGCTTGTGAAAGTACATGTTCCTCCGTATAAATTGGCCTTTTCGGCTCCAAAGCTGTTTTTTTCGGTATTGAAAGGCTCGGGTGGATGATGGCCTCCGCTCCAAAAACGTTTTTCGAGGTTTCAACTCGAAGGATCGATGCTTGGTGGACTCGGAGACAGAGCCTCGGCTTGAGTCCGAAGGCTTGGGTGGAGTGCCCTTTTTCAGTGCCGAAGTTGTAAGTTGGTCTCCGAAGGTCTTTTTATGGGTCGAGCCATGGCCTTCCAGCAGTGGCATTCCCAAGGCCTTATGTTTGGGCTTGGCTGGGACAGGGGCAGGCGTACTCACGTGATGTCCTGCCGTGACCGGTCTGTCCTCCTTGGACTCCTGCTCGGAGTCGGATCCTCAAACGAAACAGCTGTGTGCATGATCTCCTCCTCTTCGACGTTGAGTGCTTTTGGATGCCATCTCAAATCTCCGTGCTCTTCTGTCTCGGAGCATTTTCTTGGAACGGAAGGATCTGCAGGCCTCGAAATTTTCTTCCCGATGGTCTGGGGAAAGGCAGAGATTACAGACGAGATGTTGGTCTGTGCAGGGAAATGTTGCGTGGCACCGAGGACAAAAGTGGAATGGGGTCTGGTCCATGAGGCTTCCACGCGGTAGGCCTGACCAGGACCGAGTTGGGCACGGGCGCCTCGAGGGGCGAGTAAAGATGTTTGACCCGACGGTACCGAAGTGTCGATAGAAGATGGTACGCGATCGAAACAATACAGACGAGAATTGGAGAGTTTTAAAAAACTTTTCCGACTCAAACTATCGGAGCGAAAAGAAACACGTCCGAACTTGATGGCGGAAAGAAAACAATCTAACATGGAGTCGATGCCCATGCGCAATGGAGCTGAAGAGGAGTCACTCGATCCCGTGACTCGAAAACACTTCTTCGAAGAAAAACAACTTTTAACACTCCGAGCCCAACACTAGATGGCAGACTATGCATAGCATGTGTATCTGCAGCTACACATGCCATCGAACTTATAAATATATATATATATATATATATATATATATATATATATATATATATATATGGAAAATGTCACTTACCCAGTGTACATCTGTTCGTGGCATGAAACGCTGCAGATTCACATGCTGTGCATTATCCTGCCATCTAGTGTTGGGCTCTGAGTGTTACAAGTTGTTTTTCTTCGAAGAAGTCTTTTCGAGTCATGAGACCGAGGGACTCCTCCCTTTCGGCTCCATTGCGCATGGTCGTCGACTCCATCTTAGATTGTTTTCCCCGCTGAGGGTGAGGTAGGAGTTGAGAGTATACTAGATGTGCCCATGCAATGGAGTAGGTGTGTATGTACATAATGTGTATTAAAATAATATTTATTTACAAATTTACAAATCTTATTCAACTAACAACGGCTACAGGCTCCCGGGGAGGTGGGAGGGCTCATGTGAATCTGCAGCGTCTCATGCCACGAACAGATGTACACTGGGTGACATTTTCCGTTCGGTGGCATGTGTAGCTGCAGATACACATGCTGTGCATAGACTAATAAGCAGTAACCTCCCTTAAAAGCGGTGGCTTAGCCTGTAGGAGTTGAAGTTGTTTGAAATAATGTTCTTAATACAGCCTGTCCTACTGTGGCTTGTTATGTTGTTAACACATCTACACAGTAATGCTTTGTAAATGTATGAGGCGTAGACCAGGTGGCTGCCTTACAAATTTCAGTCATAGGTATATTCCCCAGAAAAGCCATTGTGGCGACTTTTTTCCTAGTGGAATGCGCTTTTGGTGTAATAGGTAGATCTCTTTTTGCTTTGATATAGCAAGTTTGAATACATTTAACTATCCATCTGGCAATGCCTTGTTTGGATATAGGATTACCTGCATGAGGTTTTTGGAAGGCTACAAACAATTGTTTTGTTTTACGAAATTGTTTTGTCCTGTCAATGTAATACATTAGTGCTCTCTTTATGTCTAATGTATGTAAGGCTCTTTGGGCTACTGAGTCTGGTTGTGGAAAGAAGACTGGGAGTTCCACTGTTGGGTTTAGGTGGAACGGCGATATGACTTTTGGTAAGAATTTGGGATTTGTACGGGAACCTGTTTATGTATTTGTATAAAGGGTTCTTGTATAGTAAATGCTTGTATCTCACTTACTCTTCTAAGTGATGTGATAGCTATTAGAAAGGCCACTTTCCAAGTTAAGTATTGCATCTCACAAGAGTGCATGGGTTCGAATGGTGGTCCAATGAGTCGTGTTAATACAATATTAAGGTTCCACGAAGGTACTGGTGGTGTTCTTGGGGGTATGATTCTTTTTAGTCCCCCCATAAATGCTTTGATGACTGGGATTCTAAAAAGCGATGTTAAATGTGTAATTTGCAGATAGGCAGATATTGCCATGAGATGTATTTTAATTGAAGAGAATGCTAGTTTAGACTTTTGTAAGTGTAATAAGTAGCCTACAATGTCCTTTGCGGAAGCTTGTACTGGATGAATTTGATTAGTGTGGCAGTAGTAAACAAATCTTTTCCATTTGTTTGCATAACAATGTCTTGTAGTGGGTTTTCTAGCTTGTTTAATGACCTCCATACATTCTTGTGTAAGGTCTAAATGTCCAAATTCTAAGATTTCAGGAGCCAGATTGCTAGATTGAGCGATGCTGGATTTGGGTGTCTGATCTGTTGTTTGTGTCGCGTTAACAGATCTGTCCTGTTTGGTAATTTGATGTGAGGTACTACTGATAAATCTAGCAGTGTTGTGTACCACGGTTGGCGAGCCCAGGTTGGTGCTATAAGTATTAGTTTGAGTTTGTTTTGACTTAGTATGTTTACCAGATAAGGAATGAGGGGGAAAAGCGTAAGCAAATATCCCTGACCAACTGATCCATAACGCATTGCTCTTGGACTGAGGGTATGGGTACCTGGACGCTAAGTTTTGGCATTTTGCGTTTTCTTTTGTTGCGAATAGGTCTATGTTTGGTGTTCCCCAGCGTAGAGTAAGTCATTTTGTAGGATCTGGGGATGAATTTCCCATTCGTGTGTTTGTTGGTGATCTCAACTGAGATTGTCGGCCAACTGGTTCTGAATGCCTGGGATGTATTGTGCTATTAGGCGAATGCGATTGTGAATTGCCCAATGCCAAATTTTCTGTGCTAAGAGACACAGTTGTGACGAGTGTGTCCCTCCTTGTTTGTTGAGGTAATACATTGTCGTCATGTTGTCGGTTTTGACAAGAATGTGTTTGTGGGCTATCAGTGGTTGAAATGCTTCTAATGCTAGAAACACTGCCAACAGTTCTAAATGATTTATGTGCAGTTGTTTTTGTTGATTGTCCCATTGTCCCTGTATGCCGTGCTGGTTGAGGTGTGCTCCCCACCCCATCATGGAAGCATCTGTTGTGATCACGTCTTGAGGCACTGGGTCCTGGAATGGCCGTCCTTGGTTTAAGTTTATAGGGTTCCACCATTGAAGCGAGAAGTGTGTCTGGCGGTCTACCAACACTTGATCTTGGAGTTGACCCTATGCTTGTGTCCATTGTTTTGCTAGGTACTGTTGTAAGGGCCGCATGCGTAATCTTGCGTTTGGGACAATGGCTATGCATGAAGACATCATGCCTAGAAGTTTCATTACAAACCTTACTTGGTAGTGTTGGTTTGGCTGTATGTTTAATGTTATATTTTGGAACGCTTGTACCCTTTGTGGACTTGGAGTGGCAATCGCTTTTTGTGTGTTGAGTGTTGCTCCCAAGTATTGTTGTATTTGGGATGGCTGCAGATGTGATTTTTGGTAATTTATAGAAAATCCTAGTTTGGGAAGAGTTTCTATAACGTATTGCGTGTGAAGAAGACACTGTTGCTGAGTGCTGGTTTTTATTAACCAGTCGTCTAAGTATGGGAATACGTGCATGTGCTGTCTCCTTATGTAAGCGGCTACTACTGCAAGGCATTTTGTGATTACCCTTGGGGCTGTTGTTATCCCGAACTGTAACACTTTGAATTGATAGTGCACACCGTGTATTACAAACCTTAAGTATTTTCTGTGAGAAGGATATATGGGTATGTGAAAGTATGCATCCTTGAGATCTAACGTTGACATGTAGTCCTCTTTTTTTAGTAAGGGAACCACGTCTTGAAGTGTTACCATGTGGAAGTGATCCGACTTGATGAAGAGATTCAGCGTTCTGAGGTCTAATATGTGTCTTAACGTTTTGTCTTTCTTTGGAATTAGGAAATATAGTGAGTAGACACCTGTTCCTTTCTGATGGTTGGGTACTAACTCGATTGCTTGTTTTTGTAACAATGCTTGGACTTCTAGTTGTAACAGGTCTAAGTGTTGTTTGGACATATTGTGTGCCCTTGGGGGCACATCTGGCGGGAAATTTATGAATTCTATGCAATAACCATGTTGGATAATGGCTAGGACCCATGCGTCCGTAGTTATGTTTGTCCAGTTTTGGTAGTATGCAGTAAGTCTTCCCCCCCACTGGTGTTGAGTGTTTGTGACATTGAAGTCACTGTTTGGTTTGACTTGTCTTAGGTGTTTGGAATTTTTCCCTTGCTCTTGGGAATTGTCCACCCCTATATGAGCCTCGAAACCCTCCTCTCTGGTATTGTCCCTGATAGGTGGGTCTGGTTTGCGAGGTGGAAGGCTCTGGTGTTTGTATACGAAACCCCCCATCTAAATTGTGGCTTTCTAAATGTGCCTCTGCTTTGTGGGGAGTAGAGCGCGCCCATGGCTTTGGCCGTGTCTGTGTCCTCCTTTAATTTTTCAATTGCTGTGTCCACTTCCGACCCAAACAATTGTTCTTGGTTAAAAGGCATGTTTAACACAGCTTGTTGGATTTCTGGCTTGAATCCTGAGCTTGGTTACCGCAGTGTTGACTGTTCGTGCTGCTGTGTCTGCCGAGTCCAATGCGGACCTTATTTCGTTGTTGGATATTGCTTGTCCTTCTTCCACAACCTGTTGGGCACGTTTCTGGTGTTCTTTGGGCAAGTGCTGTATAATATGTTGCATCTCGTCCCAGTGTGCCCTGTCGTAGCGAGCCAGTAGGGCTTGCAAGTTTGCGATCCACCATTGATTGGCTGCCTGTGCTGCCACTCGTTTGCCCGCTGCATCAAACCTCCTACTCTTTGTCAGGCGGTGGAGCGTCTCCCGATGATTGAGAGTTTACCCTCTTTCTTGCTGCTCCTACAACCACAGAGTCTGGTGTAAGTTGCTGTGTTATAAACACAGGGTCCGTTGGGGGAGGCTTGTATTTTTTTCTCCACCCTAGGCGTGATAGCCCTTCCTTTCACTGGCTCCTGGAATACCTTTTTTGCGTGCTTGAGCATGCCCGGGAGCATTGGCAGACTTTGGTAGGAAGTGTGGGTGGATGCCAAGGTGTTGAACAGGAAATCATCCTCTATTGGCTCTGAATGCATTGCTACATTGTGGAACGTAGCTGCCCTTGATAGTACCTGCGTATATGCAGTACTGTCCTCTGGAGGTGATGGCCTTGTTGGGTAACTATCTGGGCTGTTGTCTGATACCGGAGCATCATATAAGTCCCATGCATCCGGATCATCCTGTGTCATCCCTGTATGCGTAGGTGACTGCATTGGAGGCGTTGTTACAGGGGACAGCTGTGGTGAGTGTAGTGGGGAAGGTTGAGGCGAAAACCTCGGTGGTGGGGTTTTATCTCTGGCCACTTTCGCCTTTGGCTGCATTTCTGACTCTTGAAATGCCAGCTTTCTTTTGGTTTTGATTGGAGGAAGAGTTTGTATTTTTCCAGTCTCTTTCTGGATATGCAACCTCCTTTGCGTATGGTCTGGTTCCCCCATATTTATTTCCTACTCAAATCTGTGTTTTTGCATTTGGCTGGAAAGTCCTTGCTCTTCTGTGTAAGAGCTTCTTTTCGTCTCCAAAGCCGTTTTTTCGGTACCGATTCTTCAGAGAAAGTCTTTTTCGGTTCCGACATTACCTTTCTCACCTTGGGTGAGTCTAACTCTTGGTGCCGAGATCATTCGGTGCCTGAATCTCGACCGGAGTCGGATGTCTTCGGCAATTCTTTGGCCTTTTTCGGTGCCGGTGTTTGGTCACCTTCTTTTCGATGGGTTAAGCGATGGCCTGCCGGCAGTGGCATCCCCTTGGCCTTTACAATCTTTGCGTGAGTTTTGGACGGGGCAGTTTTACTCACTGTTTTCTGCACCGTCGTGGGCCATTCGCTTTCGGATTCGTCAGAGTCCGTCCCCTGGATGGAAATTCTTTCCTCCTCTTCAACGTCAAGTTGTTCTCTCGATGTTGACACCATTTGAAGTCTTCTCGCTCTTCGATCACGTAGGGTCTTTTTTGATCAAAACGCCCGACAGGCCTCACAAGTATCCTCCCTGTGTTCTGGTGATAAACACAGATTACAGACCAAGTGTTGGTCTGTAAAGGGATAGTTCGAGTGGCACTCCGGACAGAAGCGGAAGGGGGTCCGGTCCATTAGTTTTGTCGATGGATGCGGTTGGGCCGACCAGGCCACGCTGAACAGCGGAAGCCCTGAAGGGCCGCCGGAGCGCTTCTACAGTCAGTGTCGATACGCTAACACTAAACCGGTACCGAGCGCGAACAATACCGTCGAATTTTCGATATTTAGCTAACTTTCCTGATTCGAAATACGGAGCAAAGAGGAACACGTCCGAACCCGATGGCAGAAAGAAAACAATCTAAGATGGAGTCGACGCCCATGCGCAATGGAGCCGAAAGGGAGGAGTCCCTCGGTCTCGTGACTCGAAAAGACTTCTTAGAAGAAAAACAACTTGTAACACTCCGAGCCCAACACTAGATGGCAGGATAATGCACAGCATGTGTATCTGCAGCTACACATGCCACCGAACATATATATATATATATATATCTCCTCACTCCTTTCGCAGGCACTAAGTGCCGAAATGCGTTCCTGCTCCCGAGTGTTGTACAGTGCACAATAAAGAATTTGCACCCACTCCATGGAGTGCCTGTCTTCTTTGAATGAGGATATAGGATGGAGTGGCGCAAGTCCAAGCGGGGACCGCTGGTGTTCTGGTGCGGGGAGGCACCGCCGTCTGATGTTTTTTTATATATATATTCCTATATTGCACTGGGCCTCATTTTAACACATAAATGGATATGAGGCCTAACCTGAAGGTTTTGTTTCCCCCAGATTTGCTAAAAATCACTGGTATCAACACCAAGAAGCCTTGTGATTTTACTGAGGAGCTGCCACAAGCAGGCACCTCACTCATAAAAGTGTTCCATCTCCAGTACAGTTCACCATCTTCCAATTTTATGGGCAGATCAATATCTTGGCCACAGTCTGAAAAAGACAAAGGGTGTGGTGAAGGTCAAGACATTTACAAACAATCACTGTACAGCATTTTGAAAGTAGGTCTACTTTACATTAAAAAAAGAAAAATCACACCCACCTCACGCCCATGAAAGCTAGGTGGGTCGCTAGAGTTAGTAGTTCTAAAAATTGGGTTGTGGTTCTAAAAAGTATGGGCAGAATTGATCTAAAGCTTTGTGCTGGTTGTTATTAGGACAGGTGTGCTGTTGTGATTGCAATGAAACCCACCTCTGTGGTGTATCTGCAGTGTGTAGGATGTGTGATAGGTGTTCTGTTCATTTCCTGTTGGTTGCAGGCAATATGTGTACAGATGTTCTGTCCAGGCTCCACTCTTTAGCTAGGCAAAAGTCAATTGGACAGACCTCTCTCCTAGCACACTTGTGTTGTAGCAGCTCCAATGTTTTCAACCTGATTGAATCCGCACCCTTTACTTTTCTTGTTAAAGACATCAGCCTCTTGCGTATCGGATGCCATCCCTCATCAGTAGGTACCTGCTCCTGTTCAAACCCTCTACCTTAAATGACTAGAATTGCCACCCCGCCTTTACCCCCTTACTCTGCGCAGCAAAGGATGATCCCCCTCCACCCAATCCTATGCAGTTATTTAGCTGCGATAAAATTGGTCTCAATGCCAGTGTAGAGTTTGCTTGCAGTGTCTCTCTAAAATGAGGTCCCTCTTAAACGGCAGCCGATATGGTCTGTCCTCCTACAGAGCATCCCAGTGAAGGGAGAAGTGGGAGCCACATAGTTTTATAAACTGATACTTTGTAAGACCCTTGACAGTCATGAAGCTGAAGCAAAGGACATCTACATATTACTCTTCGAGTCTACGGGAAATGGTAAGAGGCGGCACTGGGCTTATTTTGGGTGGATAATCAAGATATATTCATGATCATCCCTGTAGTCTTCCCAGAGTCCACCATCTATGCCTCTGGGTTCTATGCGAGGTAAAGAGAAACCAAAGCCGTAGTCACTTGTAAGACCATCATCAGTCTCTGCAGAATAAACAGACCATCAAAGTTAAGCAAAACCCCTTCTTCTCCAAATTATTTGTTATCCCCCTTCTTCTCTTAAAGCATGAAGCCTTAATTCCTGCATGCCCATTAAGTTCCCCCTCTCTCTATACTAAGCTGCATTTTCCTTATATGTGCACCCCCTTCCCTCAAAGCAACTCCTATAGCCACATGGAAGATCCACCAACCAGGGACAGGCCAGCCAGGCAAAATGGAGGAACACCAGCTCATGAAGCTGAAGGAAGAACGCTGCTACATGCAGCGGGATGGAGAGAACCCCCGCCCTGACAGGCCAGTTAAACTAGCGACCATGTTTCCCTACAGACCCTGAGAGAAATACCAAATGCTAAGGTATCTGCTAAAGCCCTACCTCACACGGCTCTGGTCCTGAATCTTTTCCTCTAGCAGAGCAAGCAACTAGGATGTGAAGTGGGAGGATTGGGGGAGGACATCACTGGAGTGGCTAGAACATAGGTAGCTATAAATATGTGGAAATAGTTGGGGCAGTGTGGCAGGCTTAGCACTCACCTTCAAGGCATCAAATCAGAAATCAGACATACAAATTACATACTTAAAGGCTGGTTTCTTGAATTGTTGTTTTTAAGTCTTGGTGCCATCCAGGAACGTGAATTACACAATGCACTAGATGTGATTGTTTGTGTGATACACATAGCTAAGTCACATGTACATACATATCTATTAACACCACAAACCCCCGCAGAATTCCTTTTACTGCACAACACAGAACTCAGATTACGTTACAAAATGTACACCCTGTATCACCATCAGAAAGTAATACATAGGCCAAAAGAATGAAAAGGCAACAGGAAAATGCTCTGAACACCGCGATCATTCATGTACAATAACACTACATATGCACACACATAGGAGGACTGTTGCGCATGTAAACTGATCCATTTTAAATGAATCCATGAACTCTAACCCCCTCTCACGTACACAGAATTAATCCAGACATATCCAAGGGCTTCACACTAGACATACAGAGCCTAGAGACCATTCAAGGACCACTGGGTAAAGGAATTAGAAATGTGCAACGTTAAGGATTAATAATGTGAAATTGTACCAATTGCCTCTAGAACCCAAAATATAGGGGATTATATATGCTTAAAGACAAACATGAAATCATAATGTCTATGGGGTCATCCATCAGAATTAACGTAACACGGGACTGCCAGATACATACTGGAAAAATTGTTGTATTTATTGCGTGATAAGCCACCTGGGCTGATTACCTGAGACAAGATTGACCTAAACCAGGGACTATGCATAGACCAAATTGGGTTTATATGGTCACAGTTTTCACCCGTTCCTTTTGCAGGTGATAGGCCCAGCCACACAAGTGGGGGTACTGTTTTTGTCTGGGGAGGTGTGGGAAAACTGGCTAGTAGGATGTTTGTGGATCCCAGCAGATTATAGAATTTTCCTTCATAATAAATTAAGGAAAATTAATGATTCTACCTAAAGTTTGCAGGGCATACTGTGTTAAAAAAACACTGTTGGAACCACTCAAACCACAGTGCACACATTTCATAGGTATCACATTTTCAGAATTAGCTAAGTTTTGATGGTTTCCTAGGGTAGGGTCCAAATAGTGGCCAAAATACTGCAACAATCATAATCACCAAAACAGGTCAATACTTATGGTGAAGGTTAGAAACTGGGTCTCTAGTTGGCAGAGGTGTACACCTTGTACAAGTAGGGCCCACAATCCTAGTCAGGATAAGTCAATTACACTCCCTTAATTAACTTGTGCTCATCCTCTGGCAGCTTGGCACAGAGCAGTCAGGCTTAAGAGGCAATGCGTGAAGTATTTGTGCAATTCTTAAATTACAGCAACTCAGTGAAAATACCACAGACTCCACACCAGTTTAGAAAAATAGAGAATATTTAACCAAACTGACAAAAATCCAATTACATTTTAATTTCCCTCTTTGTGTGTGACTGTCTAGAGGAAATGCACAAAGTACAACTGTCACCTACCCCATACATGTATTCCGAGACAGGCAAAGGCAAAGAATGGTTAAAGTAAGAAAATGCCAACTTGCTAAAAGTGGTATTTTCTGACTTACAATTCAAAATTCAACTTCACCATAAGTTGTGATTTTAGTTTGAGAGTCCAGAGACACCGAACTTATTACTTCTATTTCTTCCCAATTGGAAATTACACTTAAAAGATGTTTAAAGGCAATCCCAATGTTAACCTCTGGAATATAGGCCTTGCAACAGTGAAAAACGTTTTTAACAGTTTTTCACTACCTAGACATGTAAACTGAAAAGTACATGTCCAACGTTTTAAATACAATGCACCCTGCCCTGGGGGCTAACCAGGGCCTACCTTAGGGGTAGCATGTAATAGAAAGGACGGTTTGAGCCTGGCCAGTGGGTACACTTGCCAGGTCAAGATTGTAGTTTAAAACTGCACACACAGGCTCTGCAAAGACACGCATGAGATGTTTGCAGTGCTACTGTAGTGGTTGGCACAATCAGTGCTGCAAGCCCACCAGTAGCTTTTAATTTACAGGCCCTTGGCCCATATAATGAACTTTACTAGGGTCTTCCAAGTAAATTAAATGTGCCAACTGTGAATAAGCCATTGTTACCATAGTTCAGAGTACAGAGCACCTGCACTTTAACAATGGTCAGCAGTGGTAAAGTGCACAGAATCCAGCAAAAATTAAAACAGGAGGTCAGACGGCAAAACGTTAGTGGAAACCACACCAAGAATGCAAGGTCTAACAGGGAATGAAAATGTCACTTACCCAGTGTACATCTGTTCGTGGCATTGGTCGCTGCAGATTCACATGTTGTGCATAGTCCGCCATCTGGTGTTGGGTCGGAGTGTTACAAGTTGTTTTTCTTCGAAGAAGTCTTTCGAGTCACGAGACCGAGGGACTCCTCCTCTTTGCTTCCATTGCGCATGGGCGTCGGCTCCATCTTAGATTGTTTTCCCGCAGAGGGTGAGGTAGGAGTTGTGTGTGTTAGTAATAGTGTCCATGCAATGGAATAAATAAGTATGTACAAATTAAGGTTAAGTAATATATATATATATATATATATATATATATACAAATGTTGAAGATAACTTCCAACGGCTACAGGCTCCCGGGGAGGCGGGTGGGCACATGTGAATCTGCAGCGACCAATGCCACGAACAGATGTACACTGGGTAAGTGACATTTTCAGTTCGATGGCATCTGTTGCTGCAGATACACATGTTGTGCATAGACTAGTAAGCTGTTATCTCCCCAAAAGCGGTGGCTCAGCCTGTAGGAGTGGAAGTAGTCTGAAACAAAGTTCTCAGTACAGCTTGACCTACTGTGGCTTGTTGTACGGATAGCATGTCTACACAGTAGTGTTTAGTAAATGTGTGAGGCGCGGACCATGTGGCTGCCTTACATATTTCGTGCATTGGAATATTTCCTAGGAATGCCATGGTAGCGCCTTTTTTTCTGGTTGAGTGTGCCCTTGGTGTAATGGGCAGTTGTCTCTTTGCTTTAAGATAGCAGGTTTGGATGCACTTAACTATCCATCTGGCTATACCTTGTTTTGATATTGGGTTTCCTGTATGAGGTTTTTGAAATGCAATAAACAGTTGTTTTGTTTTCCTAATCTCCTTTGTTCTGTCGATGTAGTACATTAGTGCTCTTTTGACATCTAATGTATGTAGTGCCCTTTCAGCTACTGAGTCTGGCTGTGGGAAGAACACTGGTAACTCTACCGTTTGATTTAAGTGGAACGGTGAAATAACCTTTGGTAGGAATTTAGGATTGGTTCTTAGTACAACCTTATTTTTGTGTATTTGGATAAAAGGTTCTTGTATTGTAAACGCCTGAATTTCACTTACTCTTCTTAGAGATGTGATGGCAATGAGAAATGCAACTTTCCAGGTTAAGAATTGTATTTCGCAAGAATGCATGAGTTCAAAAGGTGGTCAATGAGTCTTGTCAAGACGATGTTAAGGTTCCATGAAGGAACAGGTGGCGTTCTTGGTGGTATTATTCTTCTTAGGCCCTCCATAAATGCTTTAATGACGGGTATCCTAAACAGTGAAGTTGAGTGGGTAATCTGCAGGTATGCAGATATTGCTGCAAGGTGTATTTTAATGGAAGAGAAGGCTAGATTTGACTTTTGTAAGTGTAGTAAGTATCCCACTACATCTTTTGGGGATGCGGGTAATGGATGAACTTGATTATTAAGGCAGTAGCAAATAAACCTTTTCCATTTGCTTGCATAGCAGTGTCTAGTGGACAGTCTTCTAGCTTGTTTTATGACTTCCATACATTCTTGAGTGAGGTTTAAATGTCCGAATTCTAGGATTTCAGGAGCCAGATTGCTAGATTGAGCGATGCTGGGTTTGGATGCCTGATCTGCTGTTTGTGTTGTGTTAACAGATCTGGCCTGTTGGGTAACTTGACGTGTGGTACTACTGATAGGTCTAGTAGTGTTGTGTACCAAGGTTGTCTTGCCCATGTTGGTGCTATTAATATGAGTTTGAGTTTGTTTTGACTCAATTTGTTTACTAGATATGGAAGGAGAGGGAGAGGGGGAAAAGCGTATGCAAATCCCTGACCAGTTCATCCATAGGGCATTGCCTTGAGACTGTCTGTGTGGGTACCTGGATGCGAAGTTTTGGCATTTTGCGTTCTCTTTTGTTGCAAATAGGTCTATTTGCGGTGTACCCCAAAGTTTGAAGTAAGTGTTTAGGATTTGGGGGTGAATCTCCCATTCGTGGACCTGTTGGTGATCTCGAGAGAGATTGTCTGCTAGTTGATTTTGGATCCCTGGAATAAACTGTGCTATTAGGCGAATGTGGTTGTGAATTGCCCATTGCCATATCTTTTGTGCTAGGAGACATAGCTGTGTCGAGTGTGTTCCCCCTTGCTTGTTTAGGTAATACATTGTTGTCATGTTGTCTGTTTTGACAAGAACGTATTTGTGGGTTATGATGGGTTGAAATGCTTTTAGCGCCAGGAATACTGCTAGTAATTTGAGGTGATTTATATGCAGTTTTGTTTGATGTACGTCCCATTGTCCTTGGATGCTGTGGTGATCGAGGTGGGCTCCCCACCCTGTCATGGAAGCATCTGTTGTTATTACGTATTGTGGCACTGGGTCTTGGAACGGCCGCCCTTTGTTTAAATTTGTACTGTTCCACCATAGAAGCGAGAGGTATGTTTGGCGGTCGATCAACACCAGATCTAGAAGGTGACCCTGTGCATGTGACCATTGTGATGCTAGGCACTGTTGTAAGGGCCTCATGTGCAGTCTTGCGTTTGGGACAATGGCTATGCATGAGGACATCATGCCTAGGAGTTTTAAAACCACTTTTGCCCATATTTTTAGTGTTGGATACATGTCCTGTATGACCTTGTGAAAATTTTGAACCCTTTGTGGACTCGGAGTGGCTAATCCTTTTGTTGTGTTGATTACCGCTCCTAAGTAGTGCTGTATTTTGCACGGCACGATGTGTGATTTTTTGTAGTTGAGGGAGAACCCGAGTTTGTAGAGGGTTTGTATGACATACTCTGTGTGTTGTGAACACTTTGTTAGCGAGTTGGTCTTGATTAGCCAATCGTCTAGATACGGGAATACGTGTATTTGCTGCCTTCTGATGTGTGCGGCTACTACTGCTAGGCATTTGGTAAATACTCTTGGTGCGGTCGTTATACCGAACGGCAAGACTTTGAATTGATAGTGTATTCCGTTGAATACAAACCTTAGGTATTTCCTGTGCGAAGGGTGTATTGGTATGTGGAAATACGCGTCTTTGAGATCTAAGGTTGTCATGTAATCTTGTTGCTTTAGCAGTGGTAACACCTCCTGTAGTGTGACCATGTGAAAGTGGTCTGATTTGATGTAGGTGTTTAGTATTCTGAGATCTAAGATTGGCCTCAGTGTTTTGTCCTTTTTGGGTATTAGAAAGTACAGTGAATAGACTCCTGTGTTTATTTCTGTACATGCTACCAGTTCTATTGCTTCTTTTTGCAGTAGTGCTTGAACTTCTATTTCTAGGAGGTCTAAATGCTGTTTTGAAATTTTTTGTGTTTTTGGTGGGATATTTGGAGGGATTTGTAGAAATTCTATGCAATAACCATGTTGGATAATTGCTAAGACCCAAGTGTCTGTTGTTATATCCACCCACGATTGATAAAACTGACTTAGTCTTCCCCCCACTGGTGTTATGTGGAGGGGTTGAGTGACTTGTAAGTCACGGTTTGGTTGTTGGGGTTTTGAAATTTTCCCCGGTTTCTCGGGAATTGTCCCCCTCTGTACTGGCCTCGAAAACCTCCCCTTTGGTACTGTCCCTGGTAGGTAGACGGTGTTGATTGTGAGGTGCTGGCTTGTGGGGCCTGACCCCGAAACCCTCCTCTAAAGGTTGTTTTACGGAAGGTGCCGAAAGTGCCTCTGCTTTGCGGGGGAGTAGAGCGCGCCCATGGCCTTGGCAGTGTCCTTTTTCAGCTTCTCAATCGCCGTGTCAACCTCTGGTCCGAACAATTGTTGTTCGTTGAACGGCATATTGAGTACTGCTTGCTGTATCTCTGGTTTAAAGCCAGACGTGCGTAACCATGCGTGCCTTCTGATGGTTACTGCAGTGTTTATTGTCCTTGCAGCTGTGTCCGCTGCATCCATAGAGGAGCGTATTTGGTTATTGGAGATGTTTTGTCCCTCCTCAACCACCTGTTTTGCCCTCTTTTGAAATTCTTTGGGTAGATGCTCGATGAGATGCCGCATCTCGTCCCAATGGGCTCTGTCATAACGCGCTAGGAGCGCCTGAGAGTTTGCGATGCGCCACTGGCTTGCAGCTTGTACAGCGACTCTTTTCCCAGCTGCGTCGAATTTCCGGCTTTCCTTATCCGGGGGTGGTGCATCGCCCGATGTGTGTGAATTGGCTCTTTTGCGAGCTGCTCCTACCACGACTGAGTCTGGTGGCAGTTGAGAGGTGATAAAAGCAGGGTCTGTGGGAGGTGCTTTATATTTTTTCTCTACCCTCGGAGTGATCGCTCTACTCGACAGGGTCTTTGAAGATTTGCTTCGCATGCCTTAGCATTCCTGGAAGCATAGGCAGGCTTTGGTAGTTGCTATGGGTGGAGGAGAGGGTGTTAAAAAGGAAGTCATCCTCGACAGGTTCTGTGTGTAACGACACGTTGTGGAATTCTGCTGCCCTAGCTACCACCTGCGCATACGCTGTGCTGTCCTCAGGTGGTGAGGGCTTGGTAGGGTATGACTCTGGACTATTGTCTGACACTGGGGTCCCAAGCATCTTGGTCATCTTGGCTCATGGTGGTGTGAGCCGGTGAATGTGACGGAGTTTGTGCCGGTGATATCTGAGTTACAGGTGGAGGAGAGGGTGGCGGAGTTGCTTTCTTTGCCACCTTTGCTTGTGGTGTTAGTTGTTCAGTTTGGAACTCTAGTCTCCTTTTTCTCCTGATTGGTGGAAGAGTGCTAATCTTCCCTGTTCCACTCTGGATGAAGATCCTCTTTTGTGTATGGTCTACATCGGTAGTCTGTAACTCCTCTTCAAACCTGTGTTTACGCATTTGAGAGGACAATGATTGTTCCTCTGAATAGGAGCCGGTAGTGGGTTCGGTTGCTGGTTGTTTTGGCACCGAAACTGTGTCTTTTTTTGTTTTCGGCTCTGAGGCGAATCTCTTCTTTTTCGGAGTCGAGCCTTCTCGGCGTCGATCATCCTCGGTGCCGCTGTCTCTGCGTCGAGCAGCGTCGGCTCCGCTTTCTCGGCGTCGACCTTTTTCGGCAACACTTTCTCGGTCCCGAGAATGTTGCGTGCCTGTGTCTCGACCTGAGTCGGACGTTCTGGGCACCAGTTCGGCCTTTTTCGGTGCCGATGGACGGTCACCTTTATGGGTTGAGCCATGGCCAGTTGGCAGTGGCGTCCCCTGGGCCTTGTCTGTTTTCTTGTGCTGTGTGCTTTTCGACGTCTTACTCACAGTTTCGTCGACGTCGAATTCATCAGAGTCCGATTCATGGATGGAGAAGGCTTCCTCCTCTTCTCCTTGTTCCTCGAACTCTCGGTGTTCTGTCGGCGTGGACGCCATCTGTAATCTTCTGGCTCGACGGTCACGGAGCGTTTTTCGAGACCGGAACGCACGACAGGCCTCACAAGTTGCTTCTTTGTGCTCGGGTGACAGGCACAAGTTACAGACCACATGTTGGTCCGTATATGGATATTTATTGTGGCATTTAGGACAGAATCTGAACGGGGTCCGTTCCATCGGTGTCGATGTTACACGCGGTCGGGCCGACCAGGCCCCGACGGGGGATCGAAATTACCCCGAAGGGCTACCGGAGCTCTTCACATTCGGTGTCGATTCTAACTATCCCGATCCCGAGCGAAACAATACCGACGTAGTTTTTCGAAGTTTTGACTATCTTTCCGTCCCGAAACCCAGAGCGAAAAGGAACACGTCCGAACCCGAGGGCGGAAAAAAAACAATCTAAGATGGAGCCGACGCCCATGCGCAATGGAAGCAAAGAGGAGGAGTCCCTCGGTCTCGTGACTCGAAAGACTTCTTCGAAGAAAAACAACTTGTAACACTCCGACCCAACACCAGATGGCGGACTATGCACAACATGTGTATCTGCAGCAACAGATGCCATCGAACAATAGGTTTCCACACTGCGTTAACGGGCCTATCATACAAGTGCAGAACTGTTTGTATCGAAAAAGGTATAGGAATACAGATTAGTAGAACATTTGTTATTATGAGTTGAACTGCCATCCGTTTTTGGCCTCTAAATTAAGCCAGTCTGCAGGAATGAACACTTCTTGCAAAATGCCCTCTAAATATCACAATAGTATAGGGAGCCGCAAATTCAGGGTTGTACAAATAACCACTATTCATAAACTCAGTAACCTGGGCGCATTTAAAATGTGCAGATTTCCTTCATCCCCATTTTGCATTCATTAAATTTTCCCCATGTAAATGGTTGGTGCACAATGGAATATCATTAGAAGTTGCAGCTCAGTTGTTCGCTCTGGTTTTTCACAGCCAACAACACTAGGAGGCTTGAAAGGTTGGACTGACCTAAGAGTATATTACTTTTGTAAATTGACCTGGGAGGCAAATAAATTACTGATGAAAATGTTATCACCCATTTCTATTTATTCCTACTGATTTTCATTATTTTTGATTTTCAATTACTAAATCCTTTGTGAAAACCACAAACCATCTACATAAATAAACCCTGGCTGAACCACTGTGTAGCCTCCAGTATGCCAACGATATTGTTCTGTTAAGCCTAGCACCAATTGGCCTTCAGCAGCTTATAGACCAACTGGTAGATTACACACAAAAATTGGGTCTGGAAATAAACTAAAATAAAACCAAAGTGGTATGATTTTCATCTCCATTCTCGAGAACCAACGTGTTTCATTTGGAAAGCAGCCGGCCAAGCCCTAGAATGAAAATGTCACTTACCCAGTGTACATCTGTTCGTGGCATCAGTCGCAGTAGATTCGCATGTTTTGCAATAGCTCGCCATCTGGTGTTGGGCCGGAGTGTTACAAGTTGTTTTTCTTCGAAGAAGTCTTTCGAGTCACGGGACCGAGTGACTCCTCCTTTTGTCTCCATTGCGCATGGGCGTCGACTCCATCTTCGATTGTTTTTTTTCCGCCATCGGGTTCGGACGTGTTCCTGTCGCTCCGAGTTTCGGAACGGAAAGATAGCTAATTTCGGAAGATTTTCGTCGGTATTGTTGCGTTCGGGATCGGCGTAGTTAGATTCAACACCGCGTCGAAGGATAGAAGAGCTCCGGTGCCCTTCGGGGGTAGTTTTTTCGATCCCCCGTCGGGGCCTGGTCGGCCCGACCGCGTGCTGAAGAACGCCGATGGAACGGACCCCGCGACAGATGCCATCGAACCTGGTTAAATCATGTAAGTACTTAGGAGTGTATATGGACTATCATCTAACCTTCAGAGAGCACCTCTCTTCCAGATGAGCCACTGTAAACAAGCTCCTGTTCGTGTTTAAATTGCTACAAAAAAAAAAAAAGAGATTCCCAGCATATCATATAGTCACCTGCTTCAGGTTGTTGAAGCAAAGTTCCTACCATTCATCCCTTATGTCTCCATGGCACAACTGTTTTAAACCTGCTCCAATCAAACCTCTTCAAGAAGTTATTTGCCTTGCCACAACACATTTCGCTGTCCCAGGACAGACTGGAAATTGGCCTCTTCCATCAAGGTCCAGGCAGAAATGGGGCTCTTGGTAAACTGTGCTGGAGGCTCACATCATCTCAATGCGACACAATAGCTTTCACTTGCTGATTAGAAAATGGAAAGCAACCTCAGAGCAAAACCTCATGGCCCACAGTTTTACCACTGGCCAGTCACTAGTAGAAGCTTGGAACTCAAACTTGGAATATGCTGCCTTCAAAAAAGCAACTTGCAAGGCAGCAAAGCTTCAATCTTGGTCTCTAGACAAAACAGATCTCGCCCATAAACGGAATGAGTGGCCAGCTTTGTCAACTTACGCAGCCTGGGGCCCACAACTGTATCAGACTGCTCAGAGGCCTTGAAACATGCCTTCCTGCTTTATCGCCTTGGTAAATTTCCATCAGAGGATTTGGTCCCGACCTGGAAGCTGTCCTGGCCATCTAGCCACTGCCACTTATGCGGATACATCCAAGAAAGCACTGTCCACCTAATGTACGTGTGCTCTGACCTCCTATCACTTAGGAGACAACTGCTATGCTCAGAGCTAGGACCCTTCAAATTAGGTCCTGTCAGCCACTCGTAATCGTACTTTTGAAGGGCCACTCAGTTCAGCTGTCATGCAAGGTATCAAGTTTCCTGCTCGTGGCTTTGAAGCAGTTGTCAGAGCAAACACCTTGTGTCCAAAATAAGAACCAGCATTGACATGAACATTCCAACTTTAGAATCAGTATGAACCCTACCCAGACTGTCTGGTTTTAATTGCTGAAGGTTTGATTTGCACGTTTGAGCATGTACAAGTTGGACCATAAAATGATTAGACTCCATGAACCCAAAGGTCCCTTAGCTCAAAGGATTGTGATGACTACTCTGCATTATTTAGCATTTGCATTGTAATAAACAATTTGCACTTTAGCATTTTAAAAGAGAGAGAAAAGAAACTATTACGTTTATTTCTTCAATAATTACCTTGGTAACATCGTAACAGCATGTTTTAAAATGTATGCACTTTAACAGAATAAAATTTTGTAAGTACTGTTTACGCTATGTGTACAAGTATTTTATGCTGCAGTCTTCTCATCCTGAATGAGATGTCCTTGGCAATAACTGGGCATTTAGGGTTGATTTGACAATTTACGCCATATGTACACGTACTTTATGCTGCGGTCTCTTATCCTGAACACCAAGTCCTTGGTAACCGTGGGGTTTTAAGGGTGGACTTGACTAGAATTGTTACGGATTTTACCAATTGCTTTTTATAACCTGTCACGGCTGTACACTGCAATGATTGCAATTAATCAGCAATAAAGATTATTACTTACCTGGCTGAATTCATAATTTTGTCTACTTTTCAGAAATGTATAGCTTTCCAGATTCACAACTGTTACCACCGCAAACTGCAAGTAGGCAGATACCACAAAATACAGGAGAATCCCCTGCTTCTTATAAAAATGTAAACATTGTGGTAAAAAAAATACTGCTCGTTTCTGAAAGCTGGGAAGACACACAGCAAACCTCTTCTTGATGTCATTTCTAAAATAAATATGCTTTCTTGCACAGCACTTGCACTTAAAAAATGTTGGAATACTATGTGCTCAGTTCCTTCCAGGGTAATCCACAAACCCTGGGTACATTTAAAATCCTCAACAAGTGGGAGAAGAAAGCTGCAAATCTGACCTGGATAGTTTGTGGGGAAAAGGCCTAATTGTGAGGTGCCCAAAACATCAAAAAACAGATCTCAGCACTAGGGTGAGAAAAGCCTCAACACCTAATGGGTTAAGTGAGTTTGTTTCAATTTTCAAAACCCACATTACATATTTTAACTTGGGATGGTACTGGGTCAAACTCTACCCTGGGGATTGGATTGCCTTTGGTTAACAACCAGAAACCACACTCTTAACTTATTTTTGATTATGAAGTTAACAAAACCCAATAGGAATGAAAATGCAACTATAATGGTAGGTGGGTAAATATTTACTAATCCCGCAGTAAACATGTACAGAATAGTGTAAAACACACTGTAGCACATATACGAAAAGAAGTCAAGAAATTAAAATATAAATATTTAATCTGGAAAATGTTACCCAATAATACATCTTTGATTACTTTTATTTACAGACCCAATTGTTTAATTTCCAAAAATGTGATATATATATATATATATATATTTTAAAATCCTGAATTTCTAAGTTCAAGTTTTTTTTTTAATCATATCTATAATTGGTGCAAAATAACCAAATTAGAAAACTTAAGGGCATGTACAGCTTACGAAAAAAGCTGCCTAGTAACATAAATTGCCTCTGTATCAGTCCCACATACTAAACACTGCCCTAAAACATCCAAGCTATTAACAGATAGTGACTGATTTGGCAAAAGATTGGTGATCTCAAAGCGGCTTTTGGTAGGGTCATTAATGTTCCAAGCACTGGTCGACGACTGATTAATATTGGGTTGCTGCATACTGCTCCGAGACATGTGTGTTGCATTCCTTCCACCTGCAAATAACCAAAAGGAAATGTATTAATATTGAGTTTATTCAACACTTGGTTTCTTTATATGATGGTCTACTAGGGTGCGAAAGACAGACAAGGCTATCAAAGTGCTGTACAGCAATTACAACAATACACGAAAGATACAAATCTTGCTTTTAAGTTTGTTTTTTTCAAATTCTGTTTATAGTAAAGAAAGCAAATGTTCAATGGTAACGGGAAAGTCACTTCACAATGCAAGTCTCGTTGGTCGTTTGTTGAGGTCATTTTGAACAACTGTGCATTTCAATGATGACACTCATACCACAGAGACGTACTCCACTTCAATGTTACAACTACTATGCTCTACTTTCGATTTATTCCACAGGAAAATGTTCGAGAGCCTGCATTAGATGGAAAAAAAAAACTTTCTTGAAAGAATACTTAGCAACTGTCGGTCAAAGTTCTGCGAGATGCTGTTACTGCAAAGACAGTTGTGTTGCGACAGCTTCTGTGACCTTTACCGCAATTTATGTGATTGATATGACAAGGGTTACTCACAAGGGAGATCATACCAAAGAGTCCTGGGTATACCTTTAAATAATCATTCTTGAAAACATATCGGAATTGAATACTTTAATCAAATTTGTTCTATGGAAGTGAAACAAAACTACAACTCCCTGCATAGTTCTAGTTGCTGAATTAAAACTAGAAAAGAAAACTACAAACTATAAAGATCTGTTGTTGAACTACCAACAGAGTGCGTTCTACCCAACGGTGCTTACGTGCACTTTCAGTATTTCAACGAAGCAAATTTGGCATATGTTCTAAATGAGCAAGTTAGTTACCTCTGCTAATGTTTTTGGTGGATGCTGTAACTGCAGATTCCTTACCTTACAACGCTGTGCAGGGTCCAGCCTGGATCCAGAAACTCCCAGTAATGCTTTTTTGCACCACTAGGTGGCACAATGCAGTTCCAGGATGGCTCCATACAGCCCCAGAAGTGACGGAGTGGAGTTGCATATAAGCGCCACCCATGCGCACCGTTGTCAATTTATTGCTTGGCTCTGTTCCACATCTCCAGATGCGGAGCTAAAACAATTGTTGGTATCTGTGCCAATTCCCAACATGGGACCTTTTTAGATGTTAAAAAGAGTCCACTCCACAGAATAGGAGGTGGGAAGACAGTGAGGAATCTGCGGTTAAATGGCATATCCACCAAAAGAAGCCTGACTACAGATAGATGTAGCCATCAGAAGAAAAAGTTACCTAACAGTAGATTCCTCACCTTAGAATAGGTGCCTTAGCAGTACCTCCTCGTGGGGGGTGGGTGGGGGTTGTGGAGTGAATTCAGACCATAATAAGCCCTTCAGGACAGAGTGTACTTCCTCCTGGACCTGGTCATTTAGGCAGTAGTGTTTCATGAACATATGCAGTGACGCCCACAAAGCAGCGTGACAGATGTAAGACATGCATTCCTTGTGCCAACACAGTGGTTGCAGTCTTGGCCCCAGTGGAATGGGCTCTCAGACCTTCAGAGGTTGATTCTTAGCCAATGTATAGCAGATCTTAATGTATTGAGCTATCCACCTTGACAGTCTTCTTCTGCACGCTTTTGCTTTCTTCGCCCCAGAGAACACAACGAAAAGGCATTCATCCGCTCAATAGTCCTTGATATGATTAATGGAAAATCTTAAAGCTTTTGGGATCCAGCCGATTAATCCTTTACTCCTCTTTCGAGAAGTGAGCAGGGGCAAAGAAAGCCAGTACAGTGATGAATTTCTTAAAAGGAACTGACAAATTCAGGTAAGAAGGCTACTGAAGCCCTCAGCACCAGTTTGTCCTGAAAAAGGGTGGTGTAGAGGAATTGCACCAACAGTACCTGAAGTACACACATCCAACAAGCAGCTGTCTCAGAGAGTGTACACATGAGAAAAGGAAGGAGGTCTGTCATAGCAGGCACAACTCCGAAGCTGATTGGCTACAACATAATTCACTGGATTGACCAGAGTTTACACCTGGATGTTAGCCACAGTAATATGTGCATCAAAGGGCTTATCCCAGGCCCCCAGCTCTAATCTTTATGATGTGGTTATCAGCCCCATATCCCTTCCTGAGATGTGTCCAGGCCACTTCCATATGATATATCACTGAATCAAAGAGCCATCGTTTGAGATGTAAAGGGAATCTCTTCCTTCCTTCACTTGAGTCCTCACACAGCTCACAGAAATGCAGCAATACACAATCTGCCTGGGGGGAAACCCAGGGTCCTCTATACAATGTACCACTGACCAGCAACCTTTGACCCTGCTTGCAGGTAGGTCACTCCCCGCTCTGCCTTCCGCGCCACCTCCTTTCCTGTCCCCCTCTTTGCTTTTTTCCCCGCCGCTGCGTCCCCTGCGGCCCCTCCCGTCTCCCCCCTCCTTTCTCACTGCTCCATTGTCCTTTTTCCCTGCCGCTGCGTCCCCTGCAGCCCCTCCCGCGTTCTCCTCCTTTCTCACCGCTCCTTTGTCCATTTTCCCTGCCGCTGCGTCCCCTCCCGCCTCCCCCCTCCCCCTTCCTTTCTCACCGCTCCTTTGTCCATTTTCCCTGCCGCTGCGGCCCCTCCCCCTCCTTTCTCACCACTCCTTTGTCCATTTTCCGGCTGCTGCGTCCCCTCCCGCCTCCCTCCTCCTTTCTCACTGCTCCATTGTCCATTTTCCCACCGCTGCGTCCCCTGCGGCCCCTCCCACCTCCCCCTCCTTTCTCACCGCTCCTTTGTCCATTTTTCCTGCCGCTGCGTCCCCTGCGGCCCCTCCCGCCTCCCCCTCCTTTCTCACCGCTCCTTTGTCCATTTTCCCGCCGCTGCGTCCCCTCTCGCCTCCTTTCTCACCGCTCCATTGTCCATTTTCCCTGCCGCTGCGGCCCCTCCCGCCTCCCCCTCCTTTCTCACCGCTCCATTGTCCATTTTCCCTGCCGCTGCGTCCCCTCCCGCCTCCCCCCTCCTTTCTCACCGCTCCATTCTACATTTTTCCCTGCCGCTGCGTCCCCTGCGGCCCCTCCCCCTCCTTACCACCGCCTCTAGTTCAAATTTCACGCCGCTGCTTCCCCTGCGGCCCCACCCCCCAGCCCTCTCATTGGACAGGCCCTCCCGCCTCCCAGCTGCCACTCCCACCCTCCCCTCCTCTTACGGCAGACGCGGCAGCGCCATTGGCGCGCCGAAGGCAAGCCCGTCTGCACCTGGACCGCGCCCAGCGCCAGAACCCCTGGTCCTCTCAGACACACCTACTCCCCCCTCACCCTCCACTCTCTCAACTCAGGCCCCCGCCACACATCTAGCCCCACACACACTCATGGCCCCTTCACCTGCTACACCTGCCACTTCTCCTGCTCATCATCCCTCACACCAAACACCAACCATAGCGACCCCACCTTCGACAAACACAACACCCCAACACAAGACTCACCCACCCTGCCCCCACCAACAAACCCCGCAGCACACCAGCCCACAACCAGAACACACCCCGCAACAACACCCTCACGCACCACACCAACGCCACCCACCACAACCACCTTAACTGCCTGCTCCTCAACATCTGCTCCCTTCACAAACATGCCATAGAACTCTGGGACCTCATCACATCACACTCACCTGACATCGCCTTCCTCACGGAAACCTGGACCAACCCCTCCTCAGAACCCGACATAGCCATAGCCACCCCCAAGGGATACAAACTCCAACACAAAGACCGCCTCAACAGGCCAGGCGATCCTACACAGAGCCACCATCAAAGTCACCACCAGCTCCCAAGACACTATCGACAACACTGAACACATGCACTTCCTAATCCACATTAACAACTCCACCCTCAGAGGTACACTAATCTACAGACCACCCGGACCACGCCCCGCCTTCTGCAACACCATCGCCGACAGCATCAGCTCGCACGCCCTCACCTCAACAGACTAAATCATCCTCGGTGATTTCAACTTTCACTTAGAAAACCCACAAGACCACAACACTACCTCCCTCAGACAACCTCACCAACCTCGGACTCAAACAACTGGTCACCGCACCCACCCACTCTGCAAGACACACGCTCAACGCAATTTTCACCTCAAGCCAACACATAGCCTACACCCACACCACCGAACTCCTCTGGACTGACCACCGCTCCGTCCACTTCTCCTTCACTAAACCCCCCCACACACTACCATCAACACACCACACCCTACCGCATGTGGGGCAAGATCCCCACAGAAAGACTAAACTCCCAACTGGCCCATAACCCCCTCCCCTCCCCCCCCCCACCGACCCCAACACAGGAGCACACAACCTCTCCAAATGGATCACTACCTGCGCAGACACACTAGCCCCCCACAGAAAACACCTCGCCACCTGCAACATCAAGAACGCCCCATGGTTCACCCCCGAACTCCAAGCGCAAATGCCACCAAGCTGAGAAAATATGGAGACTAGAACAATCCACAACCAACTTCTCCACCCTCAAAACCACCATTCGCACCCATCACCAACTCATACGCACCGCCACTACAAGACACGCCTTGACAACAACTCTCAAAAACAGCAAAGAACTCTTCACCATCATCAATGAACTTGCCAAACCCAAAGCCAGCAACATAGGCCCCACACACACACACACAGCCCCTATGTGACGCCCTTTCCAACCACTTCATCCACAAAATCCTGGACATCCACAACAGCTTCATGCCACACACACCCATCACACATACCCCTCACTCACCCAACCCTACCCCCACTCAGGACCCCCCCCACCACACTCTCCACATGGACCCCCACCACGCACGAAGAAACCGAAAAAACCATGATCTCCATCCACTCCGGTTCCCCCTCTGACCCCTGCCCACACCGCATCTACAACAAAGCTAGCCCTACCATCTCCCCCATACTCTACAACATAATCAACTCCTCTTTCGACTCCGCCACCTACCCAGACCCCTGGAAGCACGCGGAAATCACCGCCCTCCTAAAAAAAAAAAAAAAAAAAAGCCGACCCAGAGATCCTCTCCAACTACCGCCCCATCTCCCTCCTCCCTTTCCCTGCCAAGGTTGCAGAGAAATTAGCTATTCCACTTCCTCGAAGCAAACAACACTCTTGACCCCTCACAATCTGGGTTCCGCAAGAACCACAGCACAGAAACCGCCCTCATGGCATGCACGGATGATATCAAGACCAAAGTCGACAAAGGCGAGACCGTCGCACTCATCCTCCTAGACCTTTCCGCAGCCTTTGACACCATCTGCCACCACACACTCCGCACACGCCTCCACAACATAGGAATTCGCCACAAAGCCTTGGACTGGCTCACCTCCTTCCTTACCAACCGGACCCAGAGAGTCTGCCTTCCACTCTTCCACTCCAACACTACCAAGATCACATGCGGAGTCCCCCAAGGGTCCTCCCTCAGCCCCACACTCTTCAACATCTACATGATCCCCCTAGCTAACATCCTCCGAGCACACGTAATCACTATCCTCTCCGATGCAGATGACACCCAACTCATCCTCTCCCTCACCTGCAACCCCACCCCCGCCAAAACCAACCAAGACGCCGCTCTCCTCGACACCGCCAACTGGATGACCACTAACCACCTCAAGCTCAACTCAAACAAAACCGAGATCATCATCTTCAGCCCCAACAAAACCACATGGGACGACTCCTGGTGGCACACCGCCCTAGGCCTGCACCCACCCCTGCAAACCACGCACGCAACCTCTGCATCATTCTCGACCCCTACCTCCCAATGACACAGCAAATCAATGCTCTAACCTCCTCCTGCTTCCACACACTCCGCACTCAATCCTTCAAATGGATTCCCCCAGAAACCAGAAAGTCATTCACCCACGCACTCATCGGCAGCAGACTGGACTACGGTAACACCATCTACGCCGGCACCACACTCAAACGCAAACTTCAGAGAATCCAGAACACAGCCGCTCGCCTCGTCCTTGGCTCGCCTCGTCCCCGCCACGAACGAATCTCACCACACCTCAAATCCCTTCACTGGCTCCCCACAGACAAGAGAATCACATTCAAGATCCTCATCCACGCACACAAATCCCTCCACAACACCGGCCCAACCTACCTCAACGAAAGAGTTAACTTTCACACTCCCACACGCAACCTCCGATCAGCCGACCTTGCCCTAGCCACAGTCCCCGCATCCAGCACACCACCACAGGAGGCAGGTCTTTCTCCTAACCTTGCCCCCAAAACCTGGAACACCCTCCCCACCGACCTCCGCAAAACCAAGGACCTACTGGTCTTCAGAAAGAAGCTCGAGACATGGTTGTTTGATCAGTGATCCTAACCCCCCCCCCCTCCCCTGGGTTTCCCCTCCCCTAGCGCCTTGAGACCCTCACGGGTGAGTAGCGCGCTCTACAAATTTTTTTGATTGATTGACCATTGTAGGCACATTTACTCAGTATAGATTCATAGAACATTTTCTATTTAGTACTATAAGCACACTCAATCTGTGTTCACTGTTCAGCTCTAATGTTTTTATCTTTAAACAGGGTGTGCTCTTTCAAAACATACAAACTCAAGTAATGTATTCTTCTCAGACTCACCTACAGCCAGAATGTATACTAACCACACATACTGATCCAGCCTTGTACTGTACTCTTCCCAGGCTCACTAGTCCTGAGCTATGAAGCACTCTACATTAACCGGATGTAGCCTGAGTTAAGCACACAGCAGCGGAACATTTGAAAAGGTGATTGAGCTTGCAGGCCTCACTCCAGTGAGGCAGGGTTTAAAAGTCCTGCTAACTACTACTGAATACTACACAGTATTCTGGCATGACTGCGCTCATGCTGCTTAACTCCCAGTAAAGGTGCTAGCCTTCCCCCAACATTGAGGGTAACACTTTAGGAGCCCCTTCTAGTCCCACAAGGCCGTTAGCCAGGCCTATGTCATGGCACAAACGCACAATTCATGTTCACCCATGAAGAGGAAAAAACACAAACCGAAAAAACAAACAAATCCGGATTAGGGATCCAGGCAACAGTACAGTTGGGCACTCCGGGCCAGGGTACACGTCCTTTACCATGCACAGAACTTTTCTATCTCAACATCTTTAATAGTGCCCAATGCAAGACCTTGCTGGGCCAAAAGACAAAACTAACTGTATAACATTCAACAGTTTGGCTTGTAAAGGATCAGTCTTGTGGACTCTGCACCTGGCCACAAATTTGTCTCAGTAATCCGTGTAAATGGATTTCGTGGAAAGTCACCTGGCTGCGAGGATGATGTCTACCACTTTGTATGACAGGTCAAATGCAGCAGATTGGCACAATACCAGGATATCCTCATGGGTGATTGTGTACTTTGCGAATACATGTAACAGGTCAATCAACATGCATGGAGGTACGGGTTGCGTAGATTACCCTGAAGTTTCGGGTACTACAATCGCCTGGCCCAATTCGAAGTGACTACGATAAATTGTGCACAGTCTTTCCTGTCCTTTTTCAGAACTAGGGCCAGGTGAGGGGAAGCACTCAGCAGTCCTGTGTTCCATTCCAGCCAGAATGCATCCCTTGGTGCAGTGGTTTGCAGCCTCTGGATTTCTGTGAACCCTTACTTAATCATTACTGGAACCAGGAACCCCCACTCAATTATTATTGGAATCTGAGGACTCCTGATGAGTGATTACTGGAAGCCGGGAACCCTGGCCCAAGCATTTTCAATGGTTTGAACAGCAAAACAATATACAGAAACCAGCACTGATCAAACAAATACACACAAATATTTTATTTAATTCACAATTATTTTTAACTTAAGTTAATTTTTTTAAGGAAGGTTGGGATTTTTCTAAAAATTCAACTGAGGACACCCATTGCTCACATTATATTCGGTTTCATGCACTTGGACTGCTCCTATGAGTCAATCTGAGGACACAAACTTAATATGTAGTGTCGAATTTCAAAATTCCTTCACATTTACAGAATGTATATGTATATAGTGTACAACAATACTTGGAAATCTGGCTTCTGCAAATACTTATCAGTAAAGTGATCTGATTGTTTTGATCCTATTAAAACATTTGTTTCCGTCACACATCTAAATTACAAAAATTTTGCTTTCAGAATTGCGGATCCATTTTTAAATAACTACTGTTCATTTACAAGCTAGTTAAGTATATTGTATCTTAGAATGCACAGCAAATGAGACAAGATAAAAACAAGATTTAAAAGTGTCATTATTGCTCGTTCACTTTCTGAATGAACAGAACAACTTCTTTGTTGCAAGTTGAGCTCTCTCACCACTACGGGTCAGTAGGCGCTAAAAATAGCTTGGCCTGATAAAATTTGACTCGCCATAGCGAGTAGGCAAGTAAATCTTATGGGACGCATACTTGTTAGGCCTCCAAAGTCCAGGAGGGTCCTAAAATCCCTTTCCTACATCTTCTTGAGAACATCTTGTAAAGTAACCAAATTACTGTAGTAACTTGTTTAGCTGCCTCAGATCTAGTATTGGTCTCCCTTGATCCTTCTTTTTGATTAGGAAGAACCTGGAATAAAAACCCTCGGTTTCTGGGTGATCTGGGGACAATTTATGGGAAAGACTTCCCAGAAGACGGTCTTTTGTTCAGATTGAATTAATACCCTTGATCCTATCTAGACTGAAGAGTTTGATTGAAACCTGCATCCCAAATTGCCGATACTGCAAAAGTCCTTTGCAGTGTCAGTGACCTTGACAAGCTTCATCTATATTTTTTACCAAAAAGAGTAAAGCCATCTGAAGGCATATTTAGGATTTTAGATCGGACATCAGTATGGAAAGCTGTAGACTTTAACCAACCTGGTCTTCTTTTTACATTATCTCCTGCAAATTGGTGAAAACCTGTGTTCGAGGCATTCACTGCTGCATCAACAATTAATTTAGCTTGCCTTCCTTTACAATAGCTCTGGCCATTTCCCTCTTATTCTCAGAAATGAGTTCTAGCAATGGAGCAATGTCATGGAACATTCTGCAATCATAACGACCTAGAATTGCCAGGGCATTTGCTGTTTTTACTGAGCTTGCTGCCACAGACCAAATTCTTCAGCCCAGATTATCAGTGTTTACTATCCTTATCTAGCGGTCTAGAGGGTGGTGCTATTGGGGTCCTGGTGCTTCTCTGAGCTGCTATGGAAATGACTGAATCCAGTTTAATATGACCAGTGAGGCAAGCTGGAGCTGAATCCAGAGCCTTATATTTTTCTCCAGACGAAGTATCACCGCTGGAACACTAGCAAAAGTCTTATTTAATTTCAAACCTTCTGACCAGACATTGCTCTTTAGAGTCATAAAGAAAGCACAGCCCATCTACTGACATCATTGGTAGGTTGAATTTCTTGGCAGTGCTTTCAATTAATTAATGATATTTAAAGAGATCATCTGTAGACTCCTGTGGAATTGGCAGGTCAACATTTCCACTTGGGACACTGAATTCCAGTCCATCATCATCTGGTCTATCACCCACTGGTGGAAGCTCATCTTCCTCCCCATCTATATCAGAAAATGCAGAACCATTAGAGTAAACATCATCCATGCACTGATCAACTTGGCACTGGGGGGGGGATAAATAGTGGTGAAAGCTGCTGAGGAGGTAATAACTTGTTGAAAGTATCTATCATCTGTTGCAATATTTATAAAAATGCCATCAGCACTTGGACCACATCTGGTTTTCTATAAAAATCTTGGTGGTTTCTGCCTCGTACCAATTCAAATACTCTGAGACTTATACTCCTGCTGGTAAACATTTGTTTTAAGACTCCTCCTCGTCCATTTCTTTCTCTCCAAAATTTGAGACATTTCTTACATCTAATTGTGTTGGGCTGTAAGCTGTCAGTGAGGCATAATCACTGCCTCTTTTTGATCTGACTACAATATTTGAGCTGGAGGTACATTTGTCACCATTAATGGTGGAGAAAAAAAAAATCTCCTGTGTTTTTGCTGACTGTATAGCTGTTAACTGATTACGTCATTGATGGTATTGTCAATTTCTTCAAGTGTGGTGGTGGTCGTCATCATTGTTGTTGATAACAGAGTTGATTTTGTTGCCTTTGAAGATGAGTCTTTCTAAAGTTTCTTGTTCACAACAGGTAGATCATCTCTATAGCACTTAAAGGCATACATATCATGTATGTTACCAGAGGAGGTGGCTGCAAGTGCTGTACCAAGTAAATCATGCTCACTAAACTGTACACGTCTCCTCCTATGTGCTGCCTTCATGGAAATATTTGGAGGGGCACTCTCCCCAGAATTCTCCTGTTAGACCTGGTATTTTTTGGCATGTTTCCCCTGTCTTTTTGCCTTCTGACCTCCTGTTTTTATGGTATGCTGGACTCCGTTTTTTGCTGGTTTATGGTCTCTGCGCCCTTTACCACTGTTGATCAGTGCTAACGTGCAAGTGATCCCTCTGTACATTGTACTGGTGATTGGTTTATCCATGAATGGCATATATGATTTACTAGTAAGTCCCTAGTAAAGTGCACTATGTGTTCCCAGGGCTTGTAAATCAAATGCTACTAATGGGCCTGCAGCACTGGTTGTGCCACCCACGAGTAGCCCTGTGAACATGTCTCAGACATGCCACTGCAGAATCTGTGTGAGCAGTTTTAAACTGCTAATTCAACCTGGCAAGTGTACCCACCTGCCAGGCCCAAGCGTTCCTTTTTACTACATGGAAGGCACTCCTAAGGTAGGCCTAAGGTAGCCCCATGGGCAGGGTGCAGTGTATTTAGAAGGTAGAACATGTACTGATGTGTATTACATGTCTTAACAGTGAAATACAGCCAAATTGGGTTTTCACTGTTGCAAGGTCCAATCTCTATCTCATAGGTTAACATGCGGGCTGCCTTTAAATAACTTAAGTGCAGTTTCCCTTTGGGAGCAGATAGAGCTAGAGTTTGGGGTCTCTGAACTCACAATTTAAAAACACATCTTTTTGTAAAGTTGGCTTTTACATTGTCTGTTTGAAAATGCCGTTTTAGAAAGTGGGCATTTTCTTGCTTAAACCATTCTGTGCCTCTGCCTGCTTGTGTATTCCACGTCTGGGTCAGACTGACAGTTTGGCTGTTTGTGAATCTCCACTAGACAGTGACACAAAGGGAGCTGGGGTGTAGCTTTCATATCCTGATGGGCCATCTGGGTTAGAGTGGAGGGAGGAGTGGCCACTTACACCTGAAAGGGCTGTGCCTGCCCTCACACAATGCAGTCTCCGACCCTCCTGGAGTGTGTCTGGGGCCAGGCCAAGGCAGGATCTGGTCAACAACAGAGACTTTCCTTTGAAGTTTGCCTACTTCAAAGGCAGAAAGGGGTATAAGTAGTGGACCCAAAACCCCAGACTTTTAGAACACTTTTGGATGAAGAGGAACCTCTGCCAAGGAGAAGAGCTGAAGAGCTGGACGAGGAGTTCTGCTCCTTTGCTGGGTTAGCCTGCAGTTGCTGCTTCTGCCTTAAAGAGGACAAAGACCGAACTTTGTTATCCGTCCTGCTTGTGAAGTTTCTCCAAGGGCTTGGAGTAGAGCTTGCCTCCTGCTCAGGGATATCAAAGACTTCAGCTTTATCTGCCTACAGCACTGGGAACTGTGTGTTTTTTGCTGCAAAAGAAGAAAAACCACTGAGATGCAGTCAACGACACCACTGCACACTGAGCCGTGCCCCACGTCGCACTGAAACCCTGGTCTCACCGACACCACCCGACAGTCACTGAGCTGCTGCTTGCACCGTGACCTGTGAGCCCCGCACTCCACATCGCCTTGCTCGCACCGCAGCCTTGGCATCCCCAAAGACGACGATCCACGCTGACACTGGAGCCACTGCTTCCACAGTGGTCTGTGGACACCGCTCCTGAGGTACACAAAGCACCGTTCCCGTCCCGCACCACAGCCCTGGTCCACCAACGCCAGCGGCATCGACTCCAGTGTCGTCAACTCCTGCGCCCGTCTGCACCCCAACCCATGGGTGCTGCACGGAGCCTGCCCCGCCGCCATGGGCTTATGGACGACAGCGCTTCAGCAACGATGCCGCCGCTGCCTGCACCGTGACCTGGAGACACCACACATTGCACTATCCCACTTCACACCGCAGCCCTGGTCTCACAGACACTGCAGGATGCCCTCACTGAGCCGCTGCCTGCACCGTTACCCGTGGGCACCGCACGTCGCATCGTCCCGCTTCGCATCGCAGCCCCAATGCCATCCACGCCAGTGCTCCTGACTGTCATCAGCCCAGAGTTTGATCTGCAATACATGTGACTTCAAGACAGCTATCAACTTCAAGGAACTGTATTTTTAAGTTAATTCTTGCAAAATTCATATCTTTATTACTGTATGTTGGGATTTTTCTCATTTTACATAAACATTAGCTATTTTTCTAAAACTGGTATGGTGTCCTTTTGTAGCGTTTTCACTGTATTACTGTAGGTTATGTGCAAATGCTTTACACATTGCTTCCGAGATGAGCCTGACTGCTCGTGCCAAGCTACCAAAGGGGTGAGCAGGGGTTATATGAGCTGAAAATCTCCCTTATCCAGAGCAGAGTGAGGGTCTCTACTTGGAAAGGGTGCAAACTGACTGCCAACCAGAGACCCCATTTCTAACACCTCCCCTGAAGAAGGGGCATCTCCTAGAAGCAGGAACATTCTATTTCATTCACCAATGAGGGTAGACTACGTGGTTGAGGGGCTGTGGAGAAAGAGCTCAGAGGGCCTGGAATGATTTGAGGGTTCACCTCTTTTGGGTATTAGTGTTTGGATAAAGTAAGCTGAGCGAACCTTAGAGACCGCTGCCTTCTCCCTCCTTCACTGGTTTATATGCTTCAAGCCTATGGCCATGTTACATTATATACTGTATATTTTACATTGTATACTGCTAACAATGTACCAGGGGGTTACTATCCTGACGACAGGAAATGGCTCAAGCATGAATATATAAAAGAGTCAATGCTGGCAAACACCTTCTTTGGGATGGGGGATCTTCTGGGAATATCAGGTTCTGTACGCATTTTGCCACTCGCTGCAAGTTCATTGCCTTCCTCCTCAAATTATGCTTTTCGTTTTTATCATTACATTATATTTTAGGAAAGCTACATGTAAGAATAGACTTATGCCTGTAACTCTAAAGGTAAACTGTCACTGCTTCGAGTTCCTTGAGTCGACTGGTATCCCAGGAAAGCCACTCGGCTCTGTGTTACAAGCACAAGGTAGCAGGACTGGCAGTCAGCTCTTCAGCTGCGCTGCTTCTGTGGGTACTGCGGGGTCTTAAAAAGCGCTGGCTGAGCCTATGAGGATGTACAAATGAAATAAGTGTAAAGCATGGATGTCCCTGACTTTGGCAGTCTGTAACAAGTGCATGGGAAATGTGCGAGTATAGAAAGGGGAGTGTTGAAGGGTGGTGGAAGCATCAGACTGTGCGCCAGGGCCTATGTCAACATAAGAGGCCAGAAATGGCAGTCTTCCATGACTGCTGCCATATCACCCTCATTGTGTCCCTTCTCGGAAGCTAAGCATGGAGGACTTTGATGAGTGCAGTCATGCTGAAACATTTTCAGAGTTGGGGTGCTGGCCAGTGACATACGCTCACTGAACATCTCAGTTATAAACAATCTAAATTCTACAAAAAAAAAAGAAAAAAAGTGTAACGAAGTAGTGAACCTGTTCACTGGGATAGTGGGGAAAAATGGGATTGTGCCAGTCCTACATTTTGAGAATACTCTTCACAAATATATGGGTTAAAAGTATGTTGGGTATTCTATTAAAAAACAGCTGTGTTGTACAACTAAACCATGAGGAACAAACACCTTTCTTGACGACCTGACTTGCTGTTGTGGCTTCCCATTTACTTGGCAAATATTTTCCTCCTTGTCCTTAGTCTCCTCGTTTGTTTGTTCATCCTTTGCCTTATTTCTTGGGGAGATGGGTGGGTTGTGTATGAATCCAGGCAATTCTTCAAGATGTAAAGCTCATCCTACAGGTTAAGTAAGCATTTCATTTTGCAGCGTTAATGTTTTCTGGGTTCACATACGGTTCACCGACTTTGTAGCAGTATCCCTGTTTACCACTGGAGGCTGGATTGAAATTAACTTGAACTGGCAAACAAGTGTTTTGAAGTACCCTCTATCCCACCTGCAACTCCTTATTAATTTGAATGTTGACAGTTTAGTGAATGTACACACAGATGAGCAATGTAGCTGCCATGCATATGTCATTTAGTGGAGCATTTGCTAGGAAAGTGAGAGTTGCTCCAGTCTATCTTGTGAAATGTGTAATAGATTGTCTCTAGAAGTATGCTTGTTTTATGTGACATGTTTAGATGACTTTTTGTCTGCGAATGATACAAAGAATTGACTTCCTATCTTAAAGTCTTGTTTTTTCATCATAATACATCACTGCTCTTTGTACATCAAGTGCGATTAGTGCCCTTTCTGCTTGAGACTTTGGGTCTTGGAAAAAACATGGTAGTTAAATTGCTTGGTTGACACGGAACTGTAATATTAACCTTGGCAAAGAGGGAGTTTCTTCGCATTATTATTCCATCTTTTTATTTGTAGATAGTAATCCTGGATATGTAATGCCTGCAGGTCGCTTAACCTGAGAAGTAATTTAATTTGGATCAAGAATGCTGTCTTTAGGGTTAAGAGCTTGTGTTCTGCCTCGTGTAGTGGTTTGAAAGGTTCCTTCATTGACCGTGTTAGGGCCAGGCTGAAGCTCTTCATTGGTGTGGGTGCCGCTCTTGGTGGGGCTATTCTTTTTGCTCCTACCAGAAACATTTTAAGTACTGGTGTGGTGAAAAAACGTCTCCCTGCAAGACCTTTGTATGTGCCACTATTGCAGCCAAGTGTACTTAAAGGGAGGCATAGGTTAGAATTTAATCCAGTAGAAGTTTTAAACATCTAATTACTGTGGTATCATGCATTCTGTTTTTTTCATTTGTCCGGCTGTTCCTTTTTGCACCACCAGATGTACCTTGTCTACTTAGCAGTTTAACGTTTTGATGTGCTCGTTTGTTGAGCCCTTTTCAGAACTTCTATTAATCTTTTTGGTAGATTAAGGTGTCCAAACTATATCCTAAGGAGCCATGCCGCTAAAACTCAGGCTGCTTGGTTCTCAGAGGCGTGCCATCCCCTTTTGCATTGAGGGGAGATTGTGGTATCTTGGTAGCCTTATTATGTTTTCTTGAGCCAACTCTACCAGGTCTGAACAGCAAGTTTGTCTTGCCCATTGTGGAGCAACAAGGATCAGTCATCGATGACAGCTTGCACTTGTTTATCACTAGCGTATGAGGGAATTAGCAGAAAGATGTAAGCAAATTTAGCTCACCAGTTTATCAACACAGCACTTACAAGGGAGTTGGTGGTATATGTCTGGAGGAAAGTCTCTGCATTTTGAGGTGCAGCGAACAAGTCCACCTCTGGTGTGCTCTTATGCCTGAAGATCCTTTGGAGTAGTTCCTACTCTTGGGACACTGTAGTCTGTCTGCTTCTAAATGTTCTACTCCTGATACATGAATGCCATTATGGTTATCCTTCTGTGTATGGTCCATCTCCCAATTTCCGGCACTAATTTGCATAGTGCATGTGTCCTTGTTCCTCCCAGTTTGTTCAGGCAGAACAGTGTGGTTGAGTTGCCCATTTGTACCTCCACTGACAATGACAACTCAGGTCAACTCTGTCACCTTCTTCATCCTCGGCATGCTTCGTAAGATATTTAAATGGCTGTCTCAAAGCTCCAGAAGCCCGTAACCCAGGCCCTTATCTCCAGCTGACTGGACTACGGCAATGCTCCCCACGCAGGAATTGCAGCTCACCTACTCGGACTTACAAACCATGGAGAACACTGCAGCCAGACATATCCTGGAACTCCCTAGACGAACCCAAATCGCCCCCCCGGCCCCCTTTTAAGGAAACTCCATTGGCTCTCTGTACAGAAAAGATGGCAGTTCAAGTGTCGCGTTGGTTCTCATTATAGGAATGAGGCTACTGAATTTGGGCGGAAGGATCGCCTGGACTGCAGGTACTGAGTATGATTCCACACCAGGTGACACCTGTCGGCCTAATTCGGGGTTTTCAGCTAACTAGCAGCACCTCATCTCTGGCCGAGATGAATGTGGCAACAAGGCACATGGCAAGATAGACTCCTCAGGGAATCGCAGTACATCAGATCGCATCCCTTTCTCTCAGTTACCAAAATCTCACTCAGGCGAAGACAACAGAGGCAGAATAAAGTTCATGTATGCACTGTCTGGTGTCAGGGGACCACAATGGTCCAAGTACACACATTGTAAAGGTTTGTTGGAGGGGTGTCTGCGGTGGGCACTTAACACTGGAGCCTTTTATTTGTTAAAAAAATGAGGGACTGGGAGAATTATGGTCCAGTGTACAGTCTCCCAGAACCTAAGTATATAACTAAAAATAGTACACTGTTCCAATAAGTGTGTATGCAGGGAGAGAGAAAGAGGGTCAGTATTGGCAGGAGAGCCCTCACGCATCCACTAGGATGCTGAGCATCATCATTGGGCTATCTCCTTCGTCAGACCGGCACTGCAATGTCTGATGGACCAACCACACACATGGTGGTGGCACTCAACCGAAAGTAATGTGGAAAGAGAAAAATTAGCTCTTTTGGAACAAGTGGCGAGAAAGATTTTTCAATAACGTCCTCTCCATATGGGAGATCACAGACAAATACTGGTGGCCAATCTTTTTCAGTCAGCAATATATAAATAGACAACGCGTTCCCAAAAGATAGCGTCAATTATGCGTTCAATGTCCCCTTCTAACTGAATAGTTACTTTATACACCCTACCGGTTGTGGAGACACTCATGCCAGCAGTCTCTGCTTGTAGATAGTCATCAGTTGCTTTCACCTCCAGATGCTCTAGAAGATCCTGGCAAACTATTGCGACTTCTGCTGCACTGTCTAGCAGTGCCAGTGCCCACTTCTTCCTTAGTAAAGCCCTCTTCCTGAGTAGCATGTCGTATTGCAGCTGCTGCCACTTTTTTCTTTTTAAATTATGGTTTCTGTTGTGGAAGTTTCTTATTTGTTAACTGAAACTTCAGATGAGCGTTGTGAGTCCTATCTCGGTTTTCTCTGTCCACTGCTCTGACCACCCACCTCTCTCACTGCGTTTTTCCGGTGAGTCCTGAACAGAACGAGATTGGTGTGTATCACTATACTGATATCTGTCAGGCATTTTTATATTATCCCCATTTCTGAGGTTATATCTATTTTGTGAGGTCTCCGAATACGGAGATTCTCCCCTCTCTTTTATTAGGTGTTTGTTTTTTATCGCAGCGTTTTTTGGAGCCTTCAGGTGTTTGCTTGGCAGCATCCTTATTGGATCTACCTTGTAATTGTGGTTTAGTCGGTCTGGCTCCCAGACCGACTAAGCTTCAGCGATAATCTTCGGCAGCTCACGTTCTTGATACTGTGCAGGAACGTCACAGAGCCGCATGCGCACTTTTAGTGCAACTGCTTCCCCTTTAAGAAACATCCCCTTTGATCTCAAGCTCACCTTCAATTGACTCCAACCCAACATGAATTCCCTGTACATTCCAAAAGTGACCCCACAGAATGCCACAACACGCTTCTCATTGGAATTGCTCCCCTACTTAGTTGACTCTGGAACTGCGGCACCGACATGGCCTTGGTGTTCTTATGGCTTTTTTTTTGATGAGCTGCAGTGTGTTGTCTACAGCTGCTCTGAACAGGTTCTTTCTCGTAACCGGTGTGTCATGTTCACTTGACACATTCTTAAATGAGGAAACTCATAACCAGGCATCTTGCGATAGACGTTCATATTACTAGCTGCTTGCTAGCCATGTCTTCCGCTTCCAATGGTGATTTTAGGCAAGTGTCAGCAATTATTTTTCCCTTTCTCTACCAGTGCAGTTCTCTTCTGGTATGGCTATGGGAGATACCTCAAAACCTCTCCCCAACTCTTTCCAGTGTCTGTGGGCACAGCAGTTGAGGAGTAGATTCGCATTTGTTATACTACATTGTGCAGCGGCTACCCTCTCTACAGCCTACCGCCTTCACCCTTTTGCTCTCTTTCTCTAGAGGGGAGCACATGGATATTGGCTCTTTCTTGCCGCTGCCAACACTAATGAATCGGCCACTGCAATGCACTTAACTCATACAGTTTATTTGGAGTGGTGTCTGTACTTTTTCAATTCTCTGGTTACTGTTTTGCAGGATGCTGGTTCCTTGTAAGCTTCAATTCTCTGTTCCAGGATGACTGGGAGCATAGAGAGGTGTTTTCTACCTTTGGATGGCTGGAGTGTATCTAAGAGGAAAGAGAACTGTGTCCTTTCTTCATCCAACTGTACCCTGTACTTATCTACCGCTCTTTTTATGACAACATTATACATTGCAGTGTTATCAGGTGGTGATGGTCTTTAGGAATGTGTGTCAACTGGCTCCTCGGCTGAGTCGGTTTCAAGGTCCTGCCATTGGTCCTCAACAATTTTGGTATAAGGTTTGTCTGATCGACGTCCACCATCAGTGTCCTTTTTTCAGGACCTGTGGGGTTCTTTTAGTTTTGACCTCCCTTTGGTCACTGGACTCAAAGCATCACAAGACTACCTTGCCACAGACACGTATGATGTCACAAGAAGGCAAACATGGCAATACCTAGTACCAGACTAAACTCGCATCAAAAATAAATAAAATGTAGTGAAAGATTTAGAAGTATTCCAGATCCAACCACCAGATGACATTGAATAAAGCATAGCATAATCCAGATAACATTCATGCTGCAAAACTCCTGTGACTCCTCTGGAAGATCTTCAGATGGATCCCAAGCAACTGCCGCAAGAATGTAACATGCCCTGATCACAAGCAGACTTGACTACGGCAACACCCTCTATACCAGAACCACCAAGAACCTGAGCAAATTCCAACAAATCCAAAACTCCTCTGCCAGACTAATCCTGAACATCCCCCGCTGAGGGCACATCACAGGACACCGAGAGATCTCCACTGGCTCTCCGTTGAGAAGAGGATAAACTTCAGGCTCCTCGAACATGCTTACAAGGCCCTTCACAGCCTTGGACCTAGCTAATTCAAAAACCACATCACCTTTTACTCCCCTGCCAGACCTCTCTGCTCCATCCAGCAGTGACTCACCACCGTACCCTGCATAAGGAAGTCCTCAGCTGGAGGGAGATCTTTCCCCTACATTGCGGCAAAATAATGGAATACCTTGCCTCTCGATCTCAAGCAGTCGCCATCACTACCTCAATTCAGGAATGTCCTCAATACTGGGCTCTTCGACTGAATCTTGAGGTCCTACCCCACAGCACCGTGATGCGCTTTAAAAATGCTAACTGAATTGAAAGTATAGGTTGAAATCCTAAAACTGCATCTTGGGAATGTGACTAGCTACAAGAATAACCAACCAATTGTTGAATAGTTATTAAAAAAACAATTCTTTATCTCTGGATTTTACACTTGGAGTGCACTTGAAAGAAAGAAAACAGGATGCCTACACAATTTTTGAGTATCCAATGTCTGGTTGCTGGAATATCCTGCTTCTGTCCTGCTAGGTTACTGTCTGGGTTCACTGGGAGTACAGCGTCTGTTTCAAACAGGATTTTGTGGGTAGATTTGGGAGGACACTAGGATTACCACAGGATCCAGGCACATACCCCGAAGCTCTCTGAGCTCAAGTTTAGTGTGGCTGAAGACTTTAAATCTTTAAATGGGGTCATAAGACTGCCTACCTGTTCAAGATACAGGGTTAACACAAACTACAAGAGGCCTTTCCTACAACTGACCAGTAGCAAATGAACCTGGACTGGACCTTCCTCTTGGCCTTTCCTGAGGGGCTTTAGAGGTGTACAGCCTGTAGTGGACTAGGAGTTAAAGGGCTATGTTAAAATGCAAAATCTTTGACCACAATTAACTTGGTTGGTGCATCAGACCTGTGCTCTATTACAGCCAGTCTCAAATTGTACCTAGGACCCAGTATACCGCAACCATTGACCATCATTGTCAAGTTGTGCTTTTTCCGCCCCAACTTAAGCCTGCCTGTGCTGCCCATATCTATTTGAGGGATGAGCTCAGGTTGATTTAGTGTCTTTGAAGGTTCATCTTGACAAGGATCATGATTAGTACTCCTGGTGGTAGTCAAACCATTTAACTAATAACCCAATTTCTTACAGGACTTATCAGTATAAAATGCAATGGTTTAGAGCAACTTTGACTCTAGCTCTCAAAAGGTGAAGCAAACTCTCTCTGTTAACAGGAGGAATCCCACAGGCTCTTCCAAGTGCACCAGACATTTTTTAATCTCTAGAAGACCCCTCTCTGGTCTTTTAAAAAAACTTTAAAGTCATTGAACTGTTTTATACCTTATGAGTTTTCTTTACTTTGTTGTACATACTCAAAGTTATAGTTTGGGAATCACATTCCAGATCGACGTGCATATATTCTCATTGCTGCCATTCCCACTTCCTACAGCTTTACTAGGCAGCATAAGGTATGAAGTCAACAGCCCACTTCTATGTTCATTTTTTTTTTAGAATAAAGTCATACCATACACAATGAAAATCACAACAGATGCGAAAATCAAATATTGCAGTGCTATGAAGGCTTAACATTGAAATTATTTAACTTACGTGATTTCTTTCGACTATGCATGTATGTTTACATTTGAAATAAAATATTAATGCTGTTTAGTGAGGCAATCAAAATTACAAGTTTAAGCATCCATTTGTTTTTTTGCAAGGCTGCTTTCTTCTGTAACAATGTGCCTTGTAACATACCTGTTTGTAGGAAAGATGGTTTTTCAGATATATCGCTAGATGCATCCCAGTGCCAAAGCGATCCATCTTCAGAACAGGTGAAGAGATGATTGGGATTCGAAGGATGGAAATGGACTTCCCACACTACGTAAAATCATAAAATACACATTTACATAAAAAGAGCACAATAACAATTGCTGCATTGTTCACGAAATAAAAAAACACTTTTGAAATTACTAAAGAATGTAATTGCAATGATCAGGTCTAATTGTTATTTCCACTGTTAGTATAGTTGCGGTCCTGTGGAATAGTAGGTTTGCACAAGACGGATGCCACAAAAAGAGATTTGTCCCAGCCATATTAAGTTCATGTCATCCGTAACACTAAAAAGCTTGCATGTTACTGTACCACTCAACTCCGTAGTGAGAAAGTGCAAGTCTGCATGCATGCCCCTATTGTGTAGAATAAAAATAATCTAGCTAACCCAAATAAATTGAACAGTGCTAAAGATATGGATTTGTTTGTGACTACTGAATGAAGCTGGCTAGCTATGCAGTGTACCGATCCAGGGACACCCTATGCAGACAACCCTTACTGACTGAGAAAAGTTAAAGTAATCACCCTAAATGCTCTTTTGTGGTAGTAGGCGGGCAGTTTAGGCTTAACAGAGGGCACTGCTAAGCATTAGTTAAACACACAAAGTCAATAAATGTGACACTCAAGAAGAAACTCGACTGATTTTAGCTAAAAATAACACTATATTTTAGACACCACAAATCTTCAGATTTAGGTAAGTACTGTTTGAGATGTTACTCTGGACAGTGTGGTAAGTAAATCACACAAATGCACTTTTACGCAGTAATGCTTTTCAATGGAGAAAGAACACGTACTGCATACAGTTATTTTACAATAGTATCTCGGGGTCCCCTTTTGGTGTTAGGGTAGTAGGTGGTCACAGTCACGAGAACCACCAGCAGTTAGAGTTTACCTGCCCTGGTGTTTAGTTCATTAGGGTCCTGGGATAAGGGGGCACAGTAGATATTTGTGGACCTGGGCCGGGGAGCTCAGGTACAGAGGGTTTTGGTCGACTGTCCTTATGCCTCAAAGGCTCTTGCGGTGCTTGGTCACAACTGAAGAGGGGGGAAAGAAAAACATCAGGGCCACTGACCCTTGTCTGTTCCGTCGTCCCTTAGTGAGCAGGTTGGTCTTGGCAGCAGTGTCTGGATTAGACCCCAAAAAGCCTTGGTTGTGGCAAATGCTCCAATGCCCTAGGTATTGGTTCTGTGGTGTTCCAAAGGGGGCTGCGTCTCAAGGCTTGGTAGAAGTGTCTGGGCTGGTCTCTTGGTCACACCACAGCCTCCAGCTGGCGAGTTGCCCCATCAGTGGGTCCCATGGCCAGCAAAACGTAGGACCGGGCAAGTGTGGTCAGTGCCTGCAGATGCAGGGGAGTGGCTGGCAAAGTGCTGGCAGCCCTCCCAGGCTTTTGGAAGATGACCAGCTGCAAGTCCAGTCGGATTCTTGCGATTGTTGGGACAGCAGCAGGTAGGCAGGGATTGGCACCAAAGTCCACAGCTGGTCTTTAGTTCTCGGGCTGGGCTCTTTTGTCCTCTTCAGTCAATCAAATCTGAGTTCCTGGTGTCAGAGGGCCACCTAAATTTCAATTTAGGGGAGTGTAGAGTAGGAGCCAAGGGCCTTCTTAAACCTGGGGTGACTGCATCCCCTATATTACCACTTCCTGTGGGGAGTGGGCAGAACCCTGCTGGAGTTCCTAATTCCACCTAAACAACAAAAAAAAAAAACACATGGTGGAACCCTTCCTTCATGGAGCACATCAGGCAGCCCATTAGACTGGTGGTGTCACAGGTCTCCTTGCGTGGCTAATTTGACGCCTGTCCTGGTGCCAATTGGGCCTCATGGCAGGGGGTGGCTTCTCCCAGATCAGGGGGAAGCCGGGGTTGCATATTAAAGGGGGAGCAGAGGCTCTGAAGTCTCCAGATCAGATATACCGATTTACTAACCATCCTGCTGGATGAGGCAATAACATCTTCCTCTGGAGGAGGAATTGTTTCTGGACAGAGTGAGGGCTCTCACCTGCAGAGGGTCAGAAATGCATCTGTGGTGGCAGGCTGGTCGATACCAGTCAACCAGCACACTAGAGGATTAGTACATTTTCAGGGGGCACTTTTTGGGTGCCCTGTTGGTGTAGGTCATATTAAAGCAAATATTGGCATCAGTATGGATTTATTAAGATGAAGTGTTTGATACCAAACACACTAGGTTTCAGTGAAGCCATTATGTAGCTGGGAAACTCTTAATGACCAGTACACATACCTCAAGTTGGCTTCTCTGCTCACTGGTAATATCTAGTAATAGAACTAGACATCACAGAGACAATATCTGCTGATACAGATATAGCCTCACATGAAATATAATGCACCCTGCCCTAGGGCTTCAAGGCCTGCTGTAAGGGTTGCATAATACATGCTACAGCCCTTAGGAACCCTCTTTAGTACCCATGCCCTAGGTACCATGGTTTCCATTTAATGGGGGCTTACAGGGTTGATAAAGTATGTGCCAATCTTACACAATTGTGTATTTTGTTTTTAGGGGAAAAAACACTGCCACTGGAGCATGGTTAGCAGTAATTGCACTGTAGTTAAACCAGCATCTAGCAGTTCAAATGGGGCAAAAACTGGTGGTGGGCAACCGTCAAAAAGCCTAGCCTCCTACAACTACTTAAACATATTTCAGCCTGAGGGGGATAGGAGTGTTCCCTGCATGGTATACAGGAAGTACCCCTACCCTAAGTGGCCCAACTGCATGTGAAACTGGTATAAGCCCAGCCTAGAAAATAATCTAGGCTATGCACTGCAGCCTAGGCCTGCCCCAGTAATGTAAAGGTGCAAACATCTTTGTGACCGGGAGAGGCATACCACACATGCCCTCCTGTCATTATAGGGATACTGACCTTATCCAGTGGTGTTGACAATAAGTGGTGGTGGCATCATGGTTTTTGTGAATATTCCTGTCTGTACTTTATTTTCTTTATCTAACAGGAGTGTGGCCGCCAGCCCAACTTCGGTAAACCTTCTGCCTCAATGTGACACCCACAACATTGCGCTGACATTTAGTGTGGGTTGAGTGCATGTATGCATAATGTATGGGAGGAATATACATCAATGAGACACTGCAAAGTCAGTATGTTTTCTGGTCCCTGGTTTAGCATAGCACAAGATGGAGGGGATGCATACAGCTTATGCTAGAAAGTAAAATTTGATTGCTTACATTCTTGAAGTGAGAGGGAGGTGACCTAGGCACTGAACTGATGGAGGACGGAGGCAGGCCCACCTTTAGAAGACCATTTCAAAAGGGATTGAGGATTAGATTTTCCTGAGCATTAGCATTTGGTGGACTGAGTCAGCATATTCTGATAAAGATGAGGAGGGTTCTAGGTAGGACCATACCTTTTGCCTTTCCCCGATTGCCACTTACAGAAGACTGTTGAAAACCAAGTGTACAGTCTCTACACTTCATTATGCAAATGTTTTGGATACTCCTGCTTGGAACCAGCATCATTACTACATGCAGTTAGAGCCATCATCTGCTCAAAGGTTGTAGAGTCAGAAATCATATCTGAAAGGGCCACGTGGGTCCCAGGACATGGCTATCACAGACCCTGTCTGGAAAAATAAATAAAAGCAGGACCAAATCTACCCTACTTTGTTCCGGCTTCATGTTCTTCTTGAACAAGGGTGTGCTCATCAGAGTACTTAAAGAGCTGCTGTGAGACCAGGACTGGGTCTGCACGACCCCGTCTTCCAGAGGTACGGGACATCAGATGAAGTAAGCACAACTTGCTGAGAAGCTCAGGGCCTAGACGCTTGCCTGTTTGCTCAAGAAGGGAAAGAGAGTACCTGGCCTTGCAGGCGGAGAGGGTGTCCAGGAGAAGTCCAGCTGTGTTCCTAGTGCGTAGCACTTCCAGAAGAAGCTAGCTGCCAAGTAGGAGCTGCCGTGACAGGTCGTCTGGTGTCCCAGAGCATGGTTTGTGTAGTAGATTACATACAAAAAAAATAAAAATCTGCACCAAGCAACATGCTGTCTGGTACCCCAGGAGCCTGCAGGACTGGTGCTGCAGCTGCCAAAGTGAGGTGTAAACTCAAAGGGGTCATCACCACTGAAGCAGAAGATCTACACCAGTCTGGAGGCCGCAACTGCTGACAGACAAGTAACCACTATCTGGCTCGACCTTCAGTGGCCCAAGCGAAAACAGTGAGGCTGCTGTTGGATGATGCCAAAGATGCTGGTTGAGCAAGCAAACAAGCACACTCTCCAGTGCCAGCCAGGCCTCGTTTCTGCTGTAGAGGTAAATTAGGGGACCGGCCTCCAAAGGCCGAGACTATAGCCCACAACGAAAAACTGTAATAGAAAGTTGCCCTGATCAGTGAGATTATCTGGGCTAAGAACTGTTCGAACTGACCCACAAGGTGATGATGTGGCGTTTGCATTGTTCAACTTGCACCTGTGCCTAGTCTTGCCTAAACTTTAAATTGCAGGGAGATCCCATCGGCAGCCACCCTAGAGTGTGTAGTACTTTGGAAAAACCCCATAGGTGAGATTGTTTAAACTTGCAGTGGTACCTTATCTAAATATGCAGTAGTCTGTACTGCTGTGAAACTTAAGTATTTTCTTTCTTGGACTGTAAAGTTTAGTCTTTTGCCCCCACACTACCTCTCTGAGTAGCATTTGACTGCTCACACTCTCTCCCACCAGAGTCAATTTTGTAAAGTGTTTGGCCCACTTTTCTGATCCACAGCAGGATGGATCACAGGACAGCAGTGGCAAATCCTCCAACTATCACAGTTTTGGCTCTATAGCCCATGCCTGCCTGAGTACCAATGAAAGTGGTGAGAGACTGAGTGCCTCACATAGGGCCAGATGTCCCAAAGGATTTTACCCATTCTGTGTCTATGGGAAAAAGCTTTTGTACATATGGCCCATAGTTCCTTATGCCATTGAGGACCAAGTGCAACTTCTTTACATATTTAGCATTAGGGTAATTTGGGAACAGGATCAAATTTGACAGATTAGACAATTGTTATTTTTTGACTAAGAAAGAAGAGCTGCAATAAACAAAACATGAACCAAATGTTAAATTGCAGAGCACACATCCAAATATTGAAGTCAAATACAAATCTGAAACTATAACCTTGCTATTGCGTTGTACATACCCTTAGCTTCATAACATTAACAGTCATTTTACTTCAACAAAGGCCTTGATTAACTTCTTTAAAATGGTTAACTGCTCAACAACTATGCTCTCCTTAATTTATATTTTTAATGCCATGAAACCGCCACTTGTACTTCCTCTTTAATCTCCTGTTTTCTAGCTTTGTGTCTGAACCTACATCAGAATATTCTGTATGCCTCAGTACCCTGATTTTTCACAATCACCTCCAAGTTTAGGCCATTTTCCCATTCTATTGGTATATTTTCCTAAACAATCCTTGTTCGAGCCTACAGCAATGCCAGAGTTCTCAATATTCCCTCTGCGGTCTCTCGTGTACGTTACGGTACTGGTGACCAAGTCATAGGGTAAAACATTATGGCTCTACTGAGCCGTTCACTCAAAGCCACCTCAGTGGTTAACATTAGGCCACTATGAATACACGACAATCATTCAAGGATGTGGGTCGGAAGGAAGAGTGGATGCAGCACTGAACACTGCAATCCGAAATAAATTTTACAGAATGAAAATGTTCTAAAACAAACAAAAACAGATTTAAAACTTACTTTCAGCTTTATGTGCTTTTAGCAGGGATAATGGCAAAGCAGCTTGCCTTAAATCCCAAACACTTAGCATACCATCCTGACCGCCTGTGGTTACAATGTGTTGCTGATTTGGGTGCCTGTCAATACAATGGAGTGGAACTCTCTCCCCCGATCTGTTAAGGAAAAATTGTAAAGAGCAAATTGGATCATACCGAAAAGTAAACATAAAAAGAAATTAGTCAGTCAAAATATTACTCAAAAGACATTTAAGTACACATCTTCTTGAACAACAATCATGTAAGAAATATGCACACTGCAAGGCTGATCAAGTGTATACTGAGTGAAAAAGCAGAAGAGGGCAGAACCAGCTGGTTGAGGGAAGGCATGGTCATGTCAGACTAAAGGCTTACTTACACAGGGCTTTAGCCAATATTCAAGTCAGATTTCGGAGGAACAGTACCATATGCAGAACAAAGTAGCAATAATCTCTGTATGAAAGAACGTATTGAGGCAAGAACCGCTTTATAAGGTTTCCTGCTGAAAAGCTTAACAAATAGCTCCTCCACAGTGGCAACTTTCACATGCACAATGCACACAACGATTTGAATGTTAGAAGTACAGCAACTTCACCACCACGAAATAGAAATGGAAGCACTCAAGCGGTGAATCATTAATGTTTATTAATTAACGCCTACAGGGAGTGTGAAGGAGATATTTTACAGTGGTCACCTCAACAGCAGGAGCATGGTCAGCGCAGTTATTGAAAACATTGTTATTCATATGTGGTGGTTGTGAATGCTGGCAGGAAAGCGTTTTCTCAGCAGGAGCGCAGACAACGATAATGTTTTAAATGTCCTAAACATATGTTACCTCTGCAAGGCACTAAACGTTTCCTTAGTGGTAGGCAGAAAATCTCACAGCCAGTGTGAGAGACACTGCAGGGTCCTGCAGAGCAAATGAAAACACCATCTCTCTCCTGAGGACTTGTAAACCAGAAAAGAAAAAAGTATCTAAAATGCAATAAAATGAAGAATACTGGGTTGCGTACTTAATCCCTGCTCTTGGGGAACAGTAAACAGAGGAAAAGGCACGGCAAATGCATATCATGCACAAATGTTGAGATACAATGAGAGCGACAATGGAGCCAGACAATGGCAAGCCTATGGATGGGCTGAAGCCCACGATGTAGGTACAGTATGTCTTGGTTCCAGACAGCACATGTGCGCCATCTAGAGCAGAGACCTAAAGTGTCACTCCCTTATATTTTGCACATGAGCAGACCCTAATCCTTCCCATACATTTTCTAACTCATCAAGCATGCCATAAATATAACACACAGGCACACATTATTGTGGATTACAATTGTTGTAAAAAAGATTAAAGCCAGCCTACTAAATACCACACTGGCTTAAGAATGGGTCTTAAATATAGTAATGCATGGACTTTATAAAAACTATGAACCAATGCACAATGTATCACACCCTGTGGTGAGTGATTTGCACAGGATCATTTAGCCAAGGTTTTAGACCAAACGTTCATATACATGAAGGTAGCAATATGGTATACTATATTAAGCCTGAAAAGGTGTCAAAAAATACCAACACTTGGTATTCAGAATTGAAGATAAATAGGTTTAGAGCCCCCTTTTAGGTGTCAATTTGCAATATGCTTTAAATCTCGTTTTCAGGCCAATTCCGGACGATCTCTCATGCTCAAAGAACTCAAGACATGTTTGAGCTCTGCCTTACTAACATCCAAAAGGCTCCAGGTCATCAAAGTAATGTGGCCTATCTATCCCACGGCAGAGGTTTATATTTTTTACCCAAGCTATTTCTAATGCCCGCTCAAGTAATAGACAGTATCACTACTCTCTTGTTTAAGACAGCCTCTTGTTCACTTCACGTCATTCTACAGAGGTAGAGTATTGATTCTAATATGATGTATGGCAGCACTAATTCAAAATAGCATAATGCAGACTTACTGTTTACAGTCGCGTAAGAGATGCATTTTCTTGCATAATTAATTTCTTTACATTTGAGTGTCCCCCAGAGGCTGGACCCATATATTGCTGTGGATTTACACTTTGTGCAATAGCCTTCAAAGGTTGTGAGCCCAGTTTTGATGAGAAAGAAAAAGTTAACTACCTTTTGAAACTGGTCACATCACATACCCACCTGTTTCTTCGAGGTCCCTATGGAACTAAAACTAACACCCAAATAAGAGAATGTATGTGTTTATTTTAAGGTTAAGCCTTGAATACTAAAACCTTCTTTAGTGGAATGGATGCCCCATACATAATTTCAAATTATTTCTTGATATTAACCTTTAGGTCCAGGTTTCTCATGTAAGATGCAATTTTGTCCATCAAGAACTGAAGCGCATAAGGTACGTGGGTCATCAAAACCATGTTGTCCGCATAAAGGAGCATCGGAATTGGATCATGGCCAACCTGGGGCATGCCCTGCCCATTTCCACCAGCATCTTCAAATTGTTAATATACAGGGTGAAGAGGAAGGGTGCAAGGACACACCCCTGGCTCTTGGGCACTCCTCTGTGCACTCCCTTTCTACCCCGAATTGAACTCGGGAGTGGTCCAGGTGTAGATATATCTAATTATGTCAATTATGTTAATGTCCACCCTAATGTCCTCCATCAAATCTCACAATTTACTATGTGAGACAGTCAAAAGCACTCAAAGGATCCTAAAAGCCTAGACACATGGAGTCCCTTTTAGCAACTCTATATTTTGAAAGAACTAAGGACGAATTAAGGCAATTTTCAACTGTGCCTTTCCCTCGCCGAAATCCACATTGGATATCTGTCAACGTGTCGTACTCTTCAGCCACACCTCCAAACTAGCCAAAATAACTCTTACCAACACCTTGACTAAAACCTCCAGCAGAGAGATTGGATGATAATACGGCTCATTAGTATTCCCTCTTCTTAAAAATGGGGACAATCACAGACTGAGACCACAAATCTAATTTCCCCGTTCTGCTAGTTACCTTTAGAATGTTACTCAGCAGGAGACCCCCTGTAAGGAAATGCCTCCTTGGCATGGTTACCCCCTGACTTTTTGCCTTTGCTGATGCTATGTTTTGACTTGAAAGTGTGCTGAGGCCTGCTAACCAGGCCCCAGCACCAGTGTTCTTTCCCTAACCTTTACTTTTGTTTCCACAATTGGCACACCCTGGCATCCAGGTAAGTCCCTTGTAACTGGTACCCCTGATACCAAGGGCCCTGATGCCAGGGAAGGTCTCTAAGGGATGCAGCATGTCTTATGCCACCCTGGGGACCCCTCACTCAGCACAGACACACTGCTTGCCAGCTTGTGTGTGCTGGTGGGGACAAAACGAGTACGTCGACATGGCACTCCCCTCAGGGTGCCATGCCAACCTCACACTGCCTATGTAGTATAGATAAGTCACCCCTCTAGCAGGCCTTACAGCCCTAAGGCAGGGTGCACTATACCATAGGTGAAGGCACCAGTGCATGAGCACTATGCCCCTACAGTGTCTAAGCAAAACCTTAGACATTGTAAGTGCAGGGTAGCCATAAGAGTATATGGTCTGGGAGTCTGTCAAACACAAACTCCACAGCACCATAATGGCTACACTGAAAACTGGGAAGTTTGGTATCCAACTTCTCAGCACAATAAATGCACACTGATTCCAGTGTACATTTTATTGTAACATACACCCCAGAGGGCACCTTAGAGGTGCCCCCTGAAACCTTCACCAACTACCCGTGTAGGCTGACTGGTTTTAGCAGGATGCCACACTCGAGACATGTTGCTGGCCACATGGGGAGAGTGCCTTTGTCACTCTGTGGCTAGTAACAAAGCCTGTACTGGGAGGAGGTGCTTCACACCTCCCCCTGCAGGAACTGTAACACCTGGCGGTGAGCCTCAAAGGCTCACCCCCTTTGTTACAGCACCACAGGGCACTCCAGCTAGTGGAGTTGCCCGCCCCCTCCGGCCACGGCCCCAATTTTGGCGGAAAGGACGGAGGAAATAATGAGAACAAGGAGGAGTCACTGGCCAGTCAGGACAGCCCCTAAGGTGTCCTGAGCTGAGGTGACTGACTTTTAGAAATCCTCCATCTTGCAGATGGACGATTCCCCCAATAGGGATAGGAATGTGACCCCCTCCCCTTGGGAGGAGGCACAAAGAGGGTGTACCCACCCTCAGGGCTAGTAGCCATTGGCTACTAACCCCCCAGACCTAAACACGCCCTTAAATTTAGTATTTAAGGGCTCCCCAGAACCTAGGAACTCAGATTCCTGCAACCTGAGGACTGCTAAGCTGAAAAACCCTGCAGAGAAGACGGAGACACCAACAGCTTTGGCCCCAGCTCTACCGGCCTGTCTCCCCACCCCCCTTCTGAAGACACTGCTCCAGCTACGCTTTCCCCAGGGACCAGCGACCTCTGAATCCTCAGAGGACTGCCCTGCTCTAAAAGGACCAAGAACTCCAGAGGACAGCGGCTCTGTTCACCCAAGACTGCAACTTTGTTTCCAAAGGAGCAAGTTTAAAACAACTGCGTTTCCCGCCGGAAGCGTGAGACTTGCTACTCTGCACCCGACGCCCCCGGCACGACTTGTGGAGAAACGACACTTCAGGGAGGACTCCCCGGCGACTACGAGACCGTGAGTAGCCATAGTTGCCCCCCCTGAGACCCCACAGCGAAGCCTGCAGAGGGAATCCCGAGGCTCCCCCCTGACCGCGACTGCCTGCTTCCCAGATCCCGACGCCTGGTAAAGACTCTGCACCCGCAGCCCCCAGGACTTGAAAGATCGGAACTCCAGTGCAGGAGTGACCCCCAGGAGGCCCTGTCCCTTGCCCAGGTGGTGGCTACCCCGAGGAGTCCCCCCCTTGGCCTGCATCGCTGAAGAGACCCCTTGGTCTCCCATTGATTTCAACGACAAACCCGACGCGTGTTTGCACACTGCACCCGGCCGCCCCGTGCTGCTGAGGGTGTACTTTCTGTGCTAACTTGTGTCCCCCCGGTGCCCTACAAAACCCCCCTGGTCTGCCCTCCGAAGACGCGGGTACTTACCTGCTGGCAGACTGGAACCGGGTCACCCCCTTCTCCATTGAAGCCTATGCGTTTTGGGCACCACTTTGAACTCTGCACCTGACCGGCCCTGAGCTGCTGGTGTGGTAACTTTGGGGTTGCTCTGAACCCCCAACGGTGGGCTACCTTGGACCCAAACTTGAACCCCGTAGGTGGTTTACTTACCTGCAAAAACTAACAAACACTTACCTCCCCCCAGGAACTGTTGAAAATTGCACTGTCTAGTTTTAAAATAGCTATATGTGATGTATTTGAAAACTGTGTATGCTATTTTGATTATTCAAAGGTCCTAAAGTACCTACCTGCAATACCTTTCATTTAAAGTATTACATGTAAAATTTGAACCTGTGGTTCTTAAAATAAACTAAGAAAATATATTTTTCTATACAAAAACCTATTGGCCTGGAATTATCTTTGAGTGTGTGTTCCTCATTTATTGCTTGGGTATGTACAACAAATGCTTAACACTACTCCTTTGGTAAGCCTACTGCTCGACCACACTACCATAAAATAGAGCATTAGTATTATCTCTTTTTGCCACTATCTTACCCCTAAGGGGAACCCTTGGACTCTGTGCATACTATTCCTTACTTTGAAATAGTGCATACAGAGCCAACTTCCTACACCCCCTAAAAAATCTATTTTGTACCTAAACAGATCTGAGGGTACTCCACTCTACTTGTCCAGGGGACAGGTTGCTTCTCAAATCTACTTGTCCTGTAAAAAGATCTACTTGTCCCTTTGGTGCCATGTAGTGTGGCGACAAATTATGGCAGCAATCTCATTATGTAAGAGCTCTGATAATAGCCTCTCTGATTATGCCAGGGCTACTACCATAGTATGGCTTGAATACTTTCAGTTTCAATCCCTACTGTAGCAATTTCCTTATTTTGGCACCTTTCTGCAGATCTGCATACTGGGGCTGGAGGAAGCAGTAAGCAATAGTTCCAGGGCTGGAATGCCTTTGAGTCTGCAAACCTACTAACCTGCATGTTTTAAAGATTTTCATCAGCTTCTCTCTAATATTTTCCCATAATAAGAAAGGTTGGACATTTACTCCTGACAATGGCAGAATTAGAACTTCTTCCAGGGTTGGGAAGAAAGTGGCTGGAGGGAAAATGAACTTGCAAATGCTCAATAGATTTTCACATGAGCAAATCTACACATCGTATTTACCCGTGCTAAAATACAGTTCACAAATATTTTATAGGGGTACGACATATACCATGGGTGCACTTTTGTGACTTTAAGAATTTGGGGCCACGTGTAGGTAGGTTCAGATTTGCGACCCCGCAAATTGCGAGTCGCAAATCCGAATGTAGGATGGTGTCCCTGACACCATCTGTGATTCGCAAGGGCTTCGCAAATGCCCACCTCATAAATAATCATGAGGTGGGTCGCAATTTGCGACCCCCTTGAGAATGGCGGCCCTCACAGGGATGGTGGCCTGCTGGAGACAGCAGACCACCAGGTCTGTGACTGCTTTTCAATAAAGCAGTTTTTTTTTGTTTTTTTTGTCATGCAACTCGTTTTCCTTAAAGGAAAACGAGATGCATTACAAAAACGAAAAATGAAACGTTTTCGTTTTATTTTTTCAGAGAAGGCAGGGGTCCGCAAATGTTTACAGTGACATTCACAATGGGGAAGGGGTCCCATGGGGACTCCTTCCCTTTTGCGAAAGTGTTAGCAACCATTTGAAATGGGTGCAAACTGCGATTGGTTTGCGCCCGCGGTCACAAAACAATCCTACATTGCACTGCGAGTCGCAATTAGGAAGGGAAAACCCCTTCCTAATTGCGAGTCGCCAACCCGTTTTGCGATTCGGTAACCAGGTTATGTGCTTGTGCTTTTTGCACGTCGCAAACAGCGAAAGTCGCTGTTTGCGACATGCAAAAAGCTACCTACATGTGGGTCTTGGTCCCTAATTAGGTCTGGTGTTAACAAAGACATTTTGTTTTTATTAAACTTCGATTTCTCTCTCTTTCGGCTGGCTTTACTGTGAGTGATCGCATTCTGCTCTTCCACAAGGAGCATATTGGCACACAAAGTAGTTTTCTTCAGTGTCAGGAACTACAGTGGCAATCAGTGACGTAACGAAACTGGAGGGTGCCCCTTTGCAAAGAACATGTAGGAGCCCCCTCTCCAGACTCACTCAGGGCAGGCGCTGTGCTGAAGGGGCCCCCTGGAGGGCGGCTGCGGGGCCTTTGTTATGCCACTGGTGGTAACGTGTGCTTTTAGAGTTCAAAAACATTTTTATTTTTTTTTGCCAGTGTTTGTTACAATGTTGGGGGCCTGGTAGCTCCCACAACAATAAAGTATTACAAAACCCATGTCCAAATAAGACACGCATTGATGAAACTAAAAGACTTATAAAAATATGTCCGATCAGTTGGCTTTGTCAGTGTTTGTTTATTTTCATGCTTCCCATAATCGTGTTGAAAATGGTTACACTGATTTTCCATTAGAAATATTTTTGGGAAATACTAGCATGCATCAACCATTTTACTAAATGACACTTCATTTACATCTAATCAGAGAGCATTCTGGGAGCATTATACTTCGCCTCATAGCCTAAACTTTTCAAACATGTGTATACACATTTTTTCTTTGTACTGGAACCAACGTCAGTAGTGAAGTGTGACCTTAAAACATTTATTTACAGCACTCACCCTAATAATGAAGGCTTTCAAATAATGAACCATAAATACAAGTTCGAACAGCATTATCTTTTGGAAACACATTACCTCAACTGCAGAGAGTTCCACTCTCTGTAAACAGGCAGCCAAAGGGTTTGTGCTGCAAAGGGTTGGGCCTACTTGTCCCAAGGACAAAGTAAACATAAAAACTTGTTGCCCTTGACCCCAAACAAGATGTCCCGGGCGTCGGGCGATAGGAATTCCACATCCCTGCTCCATCTGGGCCCAGAGCTTTACAGGTGGCACATTTCTTTACAGCAACAAGACCGTCTCAAAGTCTCAAACATGCACCGGTATCACCACTTCTAAAGAAGGGGCACCAACATATTTAAAAAAATAACAAATAAAAAGCCTGTTAATAACCCTCCCCAAAAGTAAAGATCATCTTTTTTACCTTACTGGCAACTTCAAAGGTAGCCCATGCCTCTTTATTTATAGATTTTTTCCCGGGGGAACAGTACATGTGGATCTTCTGCATTCTACAATCTTGAAAGAGGATCGATCTGCATCTCGACAGAAGATCAATCGGCCATACCAACCTTAAGTTCCTTGTGTGCTTTGGTGCATTCATTATCTAATCAATCTTTTGATTTTATTCACCCTACCTCTTGGAATATTTCTGATACAATTAGAACTTTAAATCAAGGTCTCGTATTTTTATATTGTCGTCATTCTCATACAAAGATGTTCACAATGTTTATTGTCCTTGACCAAAGTGGTCAGAAATCCTGCAGGGTTCAACTCTTCCCATTTTATGCAGGAGTGTTGGGCAGGGCAGGGCTGAGGGTTGCCTGTGACATCGAGGTTTCTCACTTTGCCCTGTTTGAAACAAACACTGAATGGCTGTCAATCTCAAAACTTTGAGGGTAATGATCACAAAAACAATTTACACAAGTTTTCCCTTTTCTCTGGCTGTCAATGTACTTACAAAGGGGGCTACTGGTTTACTTATTTCATTTGCAAACACTGAAGGGTGTTTAATAAAAAGGTGATTAATCATGCCACCATAACGCTCTTCTGTAAAATGTGTTTGGCCATCACTCAATGTCACAAAAGCCACGTGCCTCCCTAGAGGGGAGGGTGAATAAATGAGCATTAAAATCCCTGCCTCAAATAGTGTATAGATCATACCCTCTCCTGTTGAGTTCACTCAAGTCTCTAGCCAACCTTTCAATCACAGCACTTCTCATGTTAAAGGGAATATGTTACTTACCCTGTAAGCACCTGTTCGTGGCATATAGTGCTGTGAAGACCGACATGATTTGCATACTCCCGCCATCTAGTGTTGGGTCCGAATTTGTACAAGTTGGTTTTCTTCCAAGAAGTTTTTCGAGTCACGATGTCGAGTGACTCCTCTCTGTGATAGTGCACATGGGCATTGACACCATTGCTAGACTGTTGCCCCACAACAGGGTGAGAATTGAGTGTGTAAGTGTAAGTAAAGGAATATCCATGTGAATATAATTTAAGAAAATTGCAACAGCCACAGGTGTCCAGGGAGGAGGGTGGGCGCATAAGAATCTACAGCACTACATGCCACTAACATACGCTTACAGGTTAAGTAACATTCTGTTCAAGGCCTGTGTGGCTACAGATACACATGCTTTGCACAGGCTGTAAAGCAGTCCCTCTCAGAAGCTATGGCTAACCTGTGGGTGTTGCAGATGTTTGAAAAAGTGCACATTGCGCTGCCTGCCTACATTAGCTGGTTGGCGCTCAAAAACATCCACACAATGTTTTGTGAAGGTGTATGGTGGTGACCATGTAGGTGCCTTACATGTGTCCTCTATTGGAATGTTTCCTAGGAAAGCCATATATGCTCTTTTCTTCCTAGTACAGTGTGATCTAGGAGGTGTATGTAAAGTTATTTTGGCTTCAGCATAACATGTTTGAACGCACTTATCTATCTAGCTATGCCTGATTTGGATATAGGGTTCCCGAAAGTTTTACTTTTATCAGTGTAAAACATATGGGCCCTTTTAACATCTAATGTGTGCAGAGCCCTTTCAACAACTGAATCTGGTTGTGCTGGGGAAAAAAAAAAAACTGGCAACTTGATTGATTGAGGTGAAAATGGGAGACAACTTTACTGAGAAATGTATGGTTTGTGCACAAGACCACTTTGTGTAACTGGAAGAAAGGTTCTTCCAAGGTTAAAAGCCTTGAGCTCACTAATACACCCAAGTGAGGTGACCACAACTAAAACTTCCACTTTCCAAGAAAGGAACTGAAGGGGGCATGCATGCAGTGGTTCAAATGGAGGGCCCATAAGGCATGTAAGAACAACATTAAGATTCCATGAGGATGCAGGTGGAGCCCGTGGTGAAATAACTGTTTTGAGTCCCTTCCATGAGGGCTTCAATGACCGGTATTTTGGGGAAAAAGACAAGTTGCCTATTCTGAAGGTAAGCAGCCATTGCAGCAAACTGCAATCTTATAGATGTGAATGATAACCCAGCTTTTTGTAGATGAAGCAAGTAGCATACAATGTCTTGTACACTGGCTTTGAAAGACTCAATGTTTTTTGAATGACAGTGACAGACAAATCTACTCCATTTACTGCGTAGCAAGCTCTAGTGGTAGGTCTACAGGCTTCTTTAAGGATGGTCAAACATTTAGGTGGCAAGTTAAGGCAACCAAACCATGACCTCCGGAGCCAAATCGCCGAGTTGAGAGCTTTGAGATTTGGGTGCCCGATTTCCCAATGGTGGAGTGAGAAGGTCTGGCCTGTTGGGGAGCTCCTCGTGGGGAACTAGAGAGAGGACTAGTAGTGTTGTGAGCCAGGGTTGGCAAGCCCCGGTGGAAGCTACTAGGATCATTATGAGAGATGGTTGCCTGAGCTTCCGAATCAGAAATGGAAGGAGAGTAAGCGGTGGAAAAGCGTAGGGAAATATGTAGGAAGTTGGCTCTGTATGCACTATTTCAAAGTAAGGAATAGTATGCACAGAGTCCAAGGGTTCCCCTTAGAGGTAAGATAGTGGCAAAAAGAGATAATACTAATGCTCTATTTTGTGGCAGTGTGGTCGAGCAGTAGGCTTATCAAAGGAGTAGTGTTAAGCATTTGTTGTACATACACACAGGCAATAAATGAGGAACACACACTCAGAGACAAATCCAGCCAATAGGTTTTGTTATAGAAAAATATCTTTTCTTAGTTTATTTTAAGAACCACAGGTTCAAATTCTACATGTAATATCTCATTTGAAAGGTATTGCAGGTAAGTACTTTAGGAACTTTGAATCATTTCATTAGCATGTATACTTTTTACATAAAACACAATAAGCGGTTTTAAAAGTGGACACAGTGCAATTTTCACAGTTCCTGGGGGAGGTAAGTTTTTGTTAGTTTTGTCAGGTAAGTAAATCATTTACAAGTCTCAGGTTTGGGTCCAAGGTAGCCCACCGTTGGGGGGTTCAGAGCAACCCCAAAGTTACCACACCAGCAGCTCAGGGCCAGTCAGGTGCAAAGGTCAAAGAGGTGCCCAAAACACATAGGCTTCAATGGAGAGAAGGGGGTGCCCCGGTTCCGGTCTGCCAGCAGGTAAGTACCCGCGTCTTCGGAGGGCAGACCAGGGGGGTTTTGTAGGGCACCGGGGGGGACACAAGTCCACACAAAAAGTACACCCTCAGCGGCACTGGGGCGGCCGGGTGCAGTGTAGAAACAAGCGTCAGGTTTTCAATGGAAATCAATGAGAGATCAAGGGATCTCTTCAGCGTTGCAGGTAGGCAAGGGGGGGGCTCCTCGGGGTAGCCACCACCTGGGCAAGGGAGAGGGCTTCCTGGGGGTCACTCCTGCACAGGAGTTCCGTTCCTTTAGGTGCTGGGGGCTGCGGGTGCAGGGTCTTTTCCAGCCGTCGGGAAATGTAGTTCAGGCAGTCACGGTCAGGGGGAGCCTCGGGATTCCCTCTGCAGGCGTCGCTGTGGGGGCTCAGGGGGGACAACTTTGGTTACTCACGGACTCGGAGTCGCCGGAGGGTCCTCCCTGAGGTGTTGGTTCTCCACCAGTCGAGTCGGGGTCGCCGGGTGCAGTGTTGCAAGTCTCACGCTTCTTGCGGGGAGTTGCAGGGGTCTTTAAATCTGCTCCTTGAAACAAAGTCGCAGTTCTTTTGGAGCAGTGCCGCTGTTCTCAGGAGTTTCTTGGTCTCTTGGAAGCAGGGCAGTCCTCTGAGGATTCAGAGGTCGCCGGTCCTGGAGAAAGCGTCGCTGGAGCAGGGTTCTTTAGAAGGCAGGAGACAGGCCGGTAGGACTGGGGCCAAAGCAGTTGGTGTCTTCTTTCTTCTTCTGCAGGGGTTTTCAGCTCAGCAGTCTTCTTCTTCGGTAAGTTGCAGGAATCTAAATTCTTAGGTTCAGGGGAGCCCTTAAATACTAAATTTAAGGGCGTGTTTAGGTCTGGGGGGTTAGTAGCCAATGGCTACTAGCCCTGAGGGTGGGTACACCCTCTTTGTGCCTCCTCCCAAGGGGAGGGGGTCACATTCCTATCCCTATTGGGGGAATCCTCCTTCTACAAGATGGAGGATTTCTGAAAGTCAGAGTCACCTCAGCTCAGGACACCTTAGGGGCTGTCCTGACTGGCCAGTGACTCCTCCTTCTTTTTCTCATTATCTCTCCTGGACTTGCCGCCAAAAGTGGGGGCTGGGTCCAGGAGGCGGGCATCTCCACTAGCTGGAGTGCCCTGGGGCATTGTAACACTAAGCTTGAGCCTTTGAAGCTCACTGCTAGGTGTTACAGTTCCTGTAGGGGGGAGGTGTGAAGCACCTCCACCCAGAGCAGGCTTTGTTTCTGTCCTCAGAGAGCACAAAGGCTCTCACCGCATGAGGTCAGACACTCGTCTCTCAGCAGCAGGCTGGCACAGACCATTCAGTCCTGCACTGAACAATTGGGTAAAATACAGGGGGTATCTCTAAGATGCCCTCTGTGTGCATTTTTTAATAAATCCAACACTGGCATCAGTGTGGGTTTATTATTCTGAGAAGTTTGATACTAAACTTCCCAGTATTCAGTGTAGCCATTATGGAGCTGTGGAGTTCGTTTTTGATAGACTCCCAGCCCATATACTCTTATGGCTACCCTGCACTTACAATGTCTAAGGTTTTGCTTAGACACTGTAGGGGCATAGTGCTCATGCACATATGCCCTCACCTGTGGTATAGTGCACCCTGCCTTAGGGCTGTAAGGCCTACTAGAGGGGTGACTTACCTATGCCACAGGCAGTGGGAGATTGGCATGGCACCCTGAGGGGAGTGCCATGTCGACTTAGTCATTTTCTCCCCATCAGCACACACAAGCTGGCAAGCAGTGTGTCTGTGCTGAGTGAGGGGTCCCTAGGGTGGCATAAGACATGCTGCAGCCCTTAGAGACCTTCCCTGGCATCAGGGCCCTTGGTACCAGGGGTACCAGTTACAAGGGACTTACCTAGGTGCCAGGGTTGTGCCAATTGTGGAAACAATGGTACATTTTAGGTGAAAGAACACTGGTGCTGGGGCCTGGTTAGCAGGGTCCCAGCACACTTCTCAGTCAAGTCAGCATCAGTATCAGGCAAAAAGTGGGGGGTAACTGCAACAGGGAGCCATTTCTTTACAAAATATCTCTGACCAACTCATCCATAGTGCGTTGCCCTTGGATGGTGGGTGTGGGAACCTGGAGGCAAGGCTTTCTGAGGAAAACCCCATCTGTGGAAGTGTGGGTGAAGTTCCCACTTGTCAACTTGTTGTTACACCCTCCTGAGCAGGTCTGCAAAATCATTGCCCTAGCCCGCAAGATATTCTGCTAACTTTTGAATGCTGTGATGTAGTGCCCATATCTAAATGGTCTGCAAAGGTCTCCACAATTATCTTGTCTATGTCTCTGCCCCTTGCTTTTGTAGGTAGTACATGGCTGTCCGGACTAGCACAACCTTGTGAATGAGGTGAGGTAGGAATGATTACAAAGCTATGTGAACAGACTGAAGCTCTAGTTAGCTGATTCGGAGATCCCAGAGTTTGCTATCCCATATACGCTGTATTGTGAGATCCTCCAGATGTGCATCCAATCACGAGTGATGGTTCCATCGTGAAAGTGAGTTGGGGGAACAGGGTCGAGAAAAGGCCCACCTTTCAAAAGGTTACTGGTATTCCACCACTGCAAAGAGTGAGGAGTTTAGCAGTCTATCAACACTTGACCCTGTGACTGACAACTGTCGAGCTAAACACTCTTATAACTGCCACATGTGTAAACGGACATGAAGGTACTATGACAATGCAAGAGGTCATCATCCCTAAGAGGCACTTGACTGTCCTCCCTGTGAGTTGCTGATTTCCCTGGAATTGAGTTAACAGTGTCTGAAAATTCTGCACTCTTGCAGAATTGGGATAGGCCAATCAAGTTTCTGTGTTTACAATAGCCCCTGGATATGGCTGAACTTGCAGAGGATGTAGGTGAGACTAAAGGACAATGATGGTAAATCCCAAACGGTGTAGGAGATCTATTATAATCAGAGTGTGTTGTAGACACAGTCGGTAAGAGTTGGTGTTGATGAGCCAGTCGTCCAATTATGGAAAAACATGGATGTTTTGTCTCGGTAGATGGGCTGCTACTACCTCTAAACACTTGGTGAATACTTCAGGTGCAGTAGTGACCCCAAAAGGAAGTAATCTGAGCAGAATGTTTGCAGCTCACCACAAACCAGAGATACTTACGATGAGCTGGGTGTATTGTTATTTGAAAATATGCGTCCTTTAGGTCCAGTGTAGCCATAAAGTTGCTGTGTTGAAGAAGTGAAATCACATCTCGCAAGGTGGCCATGTGGAAGTGCTCTGACAGGAAGTACTCGTTTAGTGGTCTGAGATCTATGATCGATGTTAGAGAGCCATGTTTTGGGGGATTAGGAAGCATAGAGTATACTCCTGAGCCCTGCTGTTTAAGAGACACAGGTTCTATAGCTCCTTTGAGAAGAGCTTGAACTTCTTATTTGAGCAAAGGTCTATGTTCCAGTGATAGCATGTGAAAGGTGGGATGTTGGGAGGTATGGTGGCGAACTCTAGAAAAAGCCATGTTGGATAATGGCTAACACCCACTGGTCTGAAGTAATTTTTTGTCATGTGGGCAGAATATCCTGTAGTAGACCCCCAACAGGTGTTATGCGATTGGCGGGGGGGGGGGGCAGAATAGGGAAGTCATTGTTTAATGGAGAGTGTTGCTCCATGTGGGGAGGCACCCTTATCTCTTTTACTATTGCTGCCTCTGTAGGAGACACAATAGTAGCCCTTTTGGGATGTGCTTTGGTCTTGCTGTCTTTGATAGGAAGGAGGCATCTGTGAAGCTTGTTTCTGATCTCCCACGAAACGGGGACGACGAAAGGTGCCACGAGGAGTAGGTGCCTAAATGGCCCCTATTGCTTTTGGAGTCTGTGTCTTTATTCATTTTTTATAATGTGGCATCTACTTGAGGCTCAAATAGATGAGCTTTATCGAAGGGCATATTTGGTACACTCTGTTGCACCTCTGGTTTAAAACCAGAACTTCTGAGCCTACTTGTCGTCCAAGTAATATGCTGGTGTTAACCCCTCCGGCTGCGGTGTCCGCAGCATCTAGTGCACATCGTACAGAGGTGTTAGATATTGGTTTTCCCTCTGCAACCAGTTCTTGGCCACATTTTTGTGCTCATCTTCGAGATATTAGAGGAGATTCTCCATTTCAGCCCAGTGAACGCAGTCATAGCATACCAGAAGGCCCTGAGATTTGGCAATGTGCCACTGATTGGCAGTCTGAGACGCAACTCTTCCCCGCAGCAATCAATCCTATTGCTCTCCTTATGAGGAGGTGGGGTATCCCCACTTGCCTGCGACTTGGCATGTTTGCAGGCAGTGGTAGTGACAAGGAAATCTTGTGGCAACTGGCCCTCATGTATATAGGGTCTGATGGCGAGGGCTTGTACTTCTTGTCAACTCTAGGTGTTATATTCAAAGATCCTATCGGGGTAAGGGTCATATCTGCTGTGTTATGTAAATTGCCTTTCAATACAGAGATATTGTGTAGCTCTATGGGTGCTCTAAAGAGCGTCTAAGAGCAAGTCTTCCTCTAAAGGCTCTTCATGCAATTCCACATTGTAGAATGTGGCAGTTCTGGCTATAACCTCCTGGTAATAGGTGGCATCATCATAAGGAGAAGGGCATGCGGGGTAGAGATCTTGATCTGTATCCCCAGGGGGGATCAGCGTTGTAGTCATCTGCAGGGGTCATCTGGTGGCGGTGTCCTAAATATGTCCTGTGGCCCACCGTATTCAGCAGTGTGACTGGGAAGACCCTTGTGGAGATATGTCCAGTGGATCTTCTCCATAGGGTGGGGGAGAAGATGGGGCTGGTGATGGAGGTGGTGATGCAAGTGGAAGGGGTATAGGGCTCACAGCCTTGTCCACTCTCTCCCTCTGTTTGGGAGGACGTGGCATGTCCAAAATGTCTTGGAAGGTCAACCTCCTTTTACGTGGTGGAGACCACTTTGGAGTGGAAGCCTTGCAAAATTCGTCTAGAGAGAGGCTGGATGTGAATCTGTTTGCCTGACGTCCAGCTGTTCATGCAGTCTGTGCGGGATCAGCACCACCTATGTTTCAGAGTCGGACTTGAAGGGCGGCTCAGAAGATTTCAGGTTTGGCATTGAAGCTCCACTCAGAGTCTAAGTGGTGGATGTGGACCGCAACGGGCAGCTCCGCATCAATTGCAGAGTAAGTGCCGGCTGACATTATCCGGGGCCTAAGAATTTTGTGCCAAATGCTTCAATGGATGTTTCAGTGCCGAGCCAGAGGACGAGGGGTCTTAACCAGTTGCTCAGTGCTGACCGTGGCTTGAAGGCAGTGGTGGACCAAGGGCTTCTAAGTGTGGCTCCAGAGGAGTCGAATGTCTCTCGGTGTGAACAGGGTGAATTATAGGTGCAGTGGAGACCATACTTACAGCTTGCTGAGCCAGTGTCACTTCCTTCATTTCCAGGTTGGAGCCATAATTACCCTTTACAGAAAATGCCTCTTACTCCACATCTGACGGTTGGGGATGGCTTTCTTTCTCTTCAGTGTGTACTTCACAGAAGATATCTGGAGTGTCACCCATAGTTCTACGCAACACTTCCAGGCGACGCACTCAGTCTTTTTTGAGCAGAAAGATTTGCAGGTGTCTCAAACCGTTTTCCCGTGCTCAGGTGACAAACGGGTTGCAGACCAGGTGTTGGTCAGTGCAGGGATATCTGGTATGGTATTGCAGGCAATAAAAGAATGCCATCCATTCCATCACCAGTCAGGCATTCTCAAAGAGGTGTGATGTAGGCCCCAAAGAGAGAGGCTCTAGGAGGGTCGCAGTCAAAAGGAACCTAAGCGATGTAGATGAGGTTCGACACGCAGATGGAAAACGCAATTGAAAAAGAATATAGACGAAAGGATGGGATATGCAAACCGAAAAGGAACCGTGACGGAGCGGACAACGGAGTGTAGGCACACACATTAGAACTTGATGGCAGAAAGAAAAATCTAACAATGGAGTCGTTGTCCATGCGCACCGAGAGGAGGACTCACTCGACCTCCTGACGCGAGAGACATCTTCAAAGCAAAACAACTTGTACATATCCGGACCCAACATTAGATGGAAGGAGTATGCAAAGCATTTGTAGCTACAGTCACACATGCCTGGAACAGACTATAAAAAGTTGACACTTTTTGTACACCCTTGCCAATTCAATTCCAATAATCTGCTAGGAGTCGCAAGTCTGATATTTAAAGACATGAACTTCTAATAAGTTGTAGATCTAGATCACCAAGCCACTCCTCGACTTCCACTAATTATAACTAACTGCACGTAGGTGGTACATCACATAGCAATTAATATGCAGGGTGTCTACCTGCTTGTCTCCAAGAAACAGTATAGAAAATGTCTTGATGAATTTGCTCCATTCAGAATTATCCAATTTATTATGCAGGCTTGCCATGATCCAAAAGATAAAGTTCTGCCAAAAGAAAGTAAAATCTAATGGTGGGCCCAGCAATGTTCCTGCTGAATCACAGTTCCCTTCTATATACCAAGAGGAGTCAACAGCTGTGTTCCTTACAAGCATCATGCTATCAATACTCACATCTCCTCCACCTAGCATGGTTGGTAGCCTCCTGGGAATCCCCGACTGCCAAGGCTCGCACAGTCACTGAAACAACTATAATTGTTGAGAATAGGGACAGCATTATTAATAAGGGGGGCATGTTATTAGGGTAAGACTGACAGGGCAGAACACTGTGAGGCCTTAAGGGACAAGTATGTATAGTAACAGGAGGTCTGTTGAAAAAAAAACGAAAAAAAAAAACAATGGGACGGGTAAAATCTGATTATCATCTATGTGGGAGGGTCTAAGCCTCATCAATACCGTGGCAACCAGATTGGGTTTTTTAAAAGTTAATAATTACACAGTCTCCTCAAAGGAATTTGGACCCCCTGGCCCAACCAAACTACCCCTCTTACAAATATATCCACTGCTTTTTTGTTGCCAAGCTTGACTTTCTGTCCTAGATGGTATATCCAATATATTTTAGGTCAGTTCATATTTCAAACTTCCCTTCAGTAGGAGTTGGAACATTTAACAAAACCAGAACATACAAAGTTGCTGCTGCTGGAGGAAGATCTAAGCAAATGTGTAGCAACTTTCAGACTTGCAGTTACTTGCAAAGATTGCTGCAGAGTTGTATAATCATGATTTGGGTGTGTCCCGTATTCCTGCACTCAGAGTCGTGTATGGGGCCATACACCTAATGTCCCCCTCCTAACAGGGCTTGGGCATGTATTCTGTTGGTACCATTTTCAACTACTCTGGTCCCCTCTTTATTCAGAGATCCACTAACTTAACAGCATAGACAGACTTGGTTTTCTATTGAAATAAGACAGGCATTAAGTTTCCCCAGATGGCCTAACAGCGTCTGTTCAAAGGAGGTGAACAAAAAGTTGCACATTTTCTTTATATCCCTTTGGTTACACTCTCTGCCACAAGCCCATTGTTTAACTCCGAGAGGGACAAACCAAGTGTCCTGGGCAGTCTTACAATGATGGCATTCTTTTTCGGTGGAAGTGGCAGTTAGTCAACTCCAGCGAGAAAGATATGGACAAAACAGTCAGTCACACAATTTACAAGCTTACTCCTCCTTTCCTCCACTGCTTTCTTACATAGCACAAAATCAGAAGAGGATACTACGTCACGATCTTCCCCAGTGGATCCCTGCACATTAGAACATTGGAATGCTGGGGGCTCCATTGAAAACAATGGAGTGCTGCGGGCTTTTACTGGCCGGTAAAAGCCCGCAGCGCCAACATTCCAATGTTCGCTTTGTTCACAGCTACAGCTGTGAACAAAGCCTCACCGAGCCCGAGGGGATTTTAATCCCCTTGGGCTCCGTGAACATTTTTTTTTTTTAATAGAACATTCTGCCCTGAGTGGCAGAATGTTCTAATAGCCTTAGAACCCGCCGTAGCGGGCTCTACCGGCTATTAAAGTCCCTCTCCCTTGTTAAATGCCCTCGCCTTCGGCTCGGACATTTAACGCGGGGAGCGGGCCTTTAATAGCCGGTAGAGCCCGCAACGGCGGGTTCTAAGGCTATATTAGTGCACTGCTATGATGACTCATTTCATGCCTCAGCATTAAGGCTGTCCTTGTCAAGAATAGCCAACTTTATATCCGGTTCAGTGGGCAAAGTATTGGACTGAGTACCTTTCCGGGGCTAGTTGCTGTTAATTTTCTTTTCCCCATTTTTCTTCTGCAACCAAGCCTGCTACTGAGGAACCAAGAAACTTGGCTCAGCCAAGCCCCTTCTGGGCTATGAAGGGCACAGACTGGCCTGCTCTTTGCCTGGGTGTAGGAAGTTGGCTCTGTATGCACTATTTCAAAGTAAGGAATAGTATGCACAGAGTCAAAGGGTTCCCCTTAGAGGTAAGATAGTGGCAAAAAGAGATAATACTAATGCTCTATTTTGTGGTAGTGTGGTCGAGCAGTAGGCTTATCAAAGGAGTAGTGTTAAGCATTTGTCGTACACACACAGGCAATAAATGAGGAACACACACTCAAAGATAATTCCAGGCCAATAGGTGTTTGTATAGAAAAATATATTTTCTTAGTTTATTTTAAGAACCACAGGTTAACATTTTACAAGTAATACTTCAAATGAAAGGTATTTCAGGTAAGTACTTTAGGAACTTTGAATAATCACAATAGCATATATACTTTTCAAATAAATCACATATAGCTATTTTAAAACTAGACACTTAGTGCAATTTTCACAGTTCCTAGGGGGAGTAAGATTTAGTTAGTTTTTGCAGGTAAGTAAACCACCTACGGGGTTCAAGTTTGGGTCCAAGGTAGCCCACCGTTGGTGGTTCAGAGCAACCCCAAAGTTACCACACCAGCAGCTCAGGGCCGGTCAGGTGCAGAGTTCAAAGTGGTACCCAAAACACATAGGCTTCAATGGAGAAGGGGGTGCCCCGGTTCCAGTCTGCCAGCAGGTAAGTACCCGCGTCTTCGGAGGGCAGACCAGGGGGGTTTTGTAGGGCAACTCTAGCTACTCACAGTCTCTTAGTCGCCGGGGAGTCCTCCCTGAAGTGTTGTTTCTCCACAAGTCGAGCCGGGGCGTCGGGTGCAGAGTAGCAAGTCTCACGCTTCCGGCGGGAAACGCATTTGTTTTAAAGTTGCTCCTTTGGAAACAAAGTTGCAGTCTAGTGTGAATAGAGCCGCTGTCCTCTGGAGTTTCTTGGTCCTTCTAGAGCAGGGCAGTCCTCTGAGGATTCAGAGGTCGCTGGTCCTGGGGAAAGCGTCGCTGGAGCAGTGTCTTTTAGAAGTGGGGAGACAGGCTGGTAGAGCTGGGGCCAAAGCAGTTGGTGTCTCCGTCTTCTCTGCAGGGTTTTTCAGCTTAGCAGTCTTCTTCTTAGGTTGCAGGAATCTGAGTTCCTAAGTTCTGGGGAGCCCTTAAATACAAAATTTAAGGGCATGTTTAGGTCTGGGGGGTTAGTAGCCAATGGCTACTAGCCCTGAGGGTGGGTACACCCTCTTTGTGCCTCCTCCCAAGGGGAGGGGGTCACATTCCTATCCCTATTGGGGGAATCCTCCATCTGCAAGATGGAGGATTTCTAAAAGTTAGAGTCACCTCAGCTCAGGACACCTTAGGTGCTGTCCTGACTGGCCAGTGACGACTCCTTGTTATTCTCATTATCTCCTCCGTCCTTGCCGCCAAAAGTGGGGCCGTGGCCGGATGGGGCAGGCATCTCCACTAGCTGGAGTGCCCTGGAGTGCTGTAACAAAGGGGGTGAGCCTTTGAGGCTCACCGCCAAGTGTTACAGTTCCTGCAGGGGGAGGTGTGAAGCACCTCCACCCAGTACAGGCTTTGTTACTAGCCACAGAGTGACAAAGGCACTCTCCCCATGTGGCCAGCAACATGTCTCGAGTGTGGCAGGCTGCTAAAACCAGTCAGCCTACATGGGTAGTTGGTGAAGGTTTCAGGTGCCCTCTGGGGTGTATGTTACAATAAAATGTACACTGGAATCAGTGTGCATTTATTGTGCTGAGAAGTTTGATACCAAACTTCACAGTTTTCAGTGTAGCCATTATGGTGCTGTGGAGTTTGTGTTTGACAGACTCCCAGACCATATACTCTTATGGCTACCCTGCACTTACAATGTCTAAGGTTTTGCTTAGACACTGTAGGGGCACAGTGCTCATGCACTTGGGCCCTCACCTATGGTATAGTGCACCCTGCTTTATGGCTGTAAGGCCTGCTAGAGGGGTGACTTATCTATACTGCATAGGCAGTGTAAGGTTGGCATGGCACCCTGAGGGGAGTGCCATGTCGACTTACTCGTTTTGTCCTCACCAGCACACACAAGCTGGCAAGCAGTATGTCTGTGCTGAGTGAGGGGTCCCCAGGGTGGCATAAGACATGCTGCATCCCTTAGAGACCTTCCCTGGCATCAGGGCCCTTGGTACCAGGGATACCAGTTACAAGGGACTTACCTGGATGCCAGGGTGTGCCAATTGTGAAAACAAAAGTACAGGTTAGGGAAAGAACACTGGTGCTGGGGCCTGGTTATCAGGCCTCAGCACACTTTCAAATCAAAACTTAGCATCAGCAAAGGCAAAAAGTCAGGGGGTAACCATGCCAAAGAGGCATTTCCTTACACTGGGCAACACCTGTCTGTGTATGCAGTGCAGGACACAAAGGCACCTTATGAAGAGCTAGATGTGCCCCACCTCCTACCTCACCAGTCACCATCAACAGGCACTGAAGTCCGTTATGGTGCTCCAACAGCATCAAAGACCACCCAGAAACTGAATATATTATGGCTTTTCAACTTGAGAAGAGTCCCAAGGTGCACAGCCAAATCAAGTCCCAATGGCTTAATACCCATAAATCAGCACGCTCATCATATTGTTGCCAAAGTTACGTTAATGTTAATATATGTTCTGATGAAATCATCGAAAAACTGAAGAAATATCCTCAAGCATTTAGAACCTCTAAAATAAATAAGTCCAATAAGTGTTTGAGACAATCCATCCATGTCAATAAGATATCAATACATGATTATTAGAGCACGAATTATACCCCCATGCATGTTTAGCCTTGAGACCTTTCAGAGGGGAGCATACTGAAAATAAGCAAACACACGATTCCTAAAACCTACTAATTGTTTTAAACAATCATCATTGGTGACTGATAAATAAATAGACGTGCATGCTGCAGTTTCACGTATTTGTATGGTTAAACTCAAAATCATCAAGTCCTTGCGCATACAGAATCATTTTTAAAAACATATGCAAAAGCACCCAGTACTCGAACGCAAGACCACACGTCAAGTGCAAGCAGAAAATCATTAAAACAGAGTTATAACTGTACACTGCATATGGATAAGATTATATGTATTGCTTGGGGTGGTGGTGGTGTGGCCTGAAGTTTTTATGTATTTGTGTTCACATGCTTTTGTTGTTATCTTATCCTGCAGAATCCCCTTCATCTTTATGGACCTTCGGGTCCTTTTCGCTGGCAAAATTCCAATAAAATGTACTTTAAAAAAAAGAAAAAGAAAAAAAACTGATTTCTAGCCCAAGTGTTTTTGTAAAGCTGTCAAGTCAAATGTTAAAACTTTCTTAAACCTCGTCAAAAATGGGTGGCATCTTGGAATAGATCCATATCCCTAGTGAATATATATGCCTGCACTAAATAATTATAAGAGCCTACAAAATGCATGCAAGTGCAATTAATGCTTGTCCCACGATTATATCTGTCCCGTAGAAAATATGGATGATGGCTTCCCAAATGCCAGTGTCCAGTCAGAGTGATTTAAAACTCTCCACAAGGTCACATGTTAATACCTAGTCAAACCTGAACTAAAGATGGGCGTCATATTGGAGCAAATCCAAACCACCAGTGAACCTACATGTCTGTATTAAAAACAAATAGAGATTCTTTTGAGCAGCTCCTGAACTCCAATATAACACAAAAACAATTTAAACATCTTACACAATATAAACAGCAATATCAATCTCCCCAAAATACTCACAGCCCAAACAATATGTGAAGTACTGTATGTCTAACCTTAAAAGTGTTCACGAATGTATACTTAAGGAGAAAACCTGCATATGCATACTCAATTTTTTTTAGAAAAAAAAAATAGCAATGAAGATAGCAATAATAAAACTCAAACTTACCACCGCACTGAAACAGTCATGGTAAACTGGTCAGTAAAAAAAAATAAAAAAATAAAATATAGGGATTATACTCTTGCAATATTACAAATAGCCAGACATTTTCACCCTCACATTCCTAGGGCAAATGGGTATTCAAGAGTTTTATCCAAACTCACTCTCTCGTTGGAGCAGCCAGTTATTGTCAACCTCCAGGGATATAGGGCCCACTTCCAGGAACTTAAAATTTTAATTGACTGATGTTATAGTTGTAGTATTGCAGGAAGATGATTATTTCAATCTGCTCAAGAGAATTTACTTCAAATTTTAAGAACTTCAATAAGCAAACCTTGGCTTCTATTTGAATACATCACAAAAATATTTTTCAGACTTCGGTATTTCCAAACATTTGTTCCAATAAGGCACCCACTTTTAGCTCAGGCTTGACTAGGTATTAACATGGTGACCTGAGTTTTAGAAGTAACCATGCTTTGAGACTGGTGCCCAGGAAGCCATTGTGCACATTGGATAGAGGACGGAAATACTCATGGGACAAGCATTAATTGCACTAATGCGGGCCCTGAGTAGTGTCTTATAATCATTTAGTGCAGACATAGATTCATTGGTGGTTGGGATACATTCTAAGATAGCGCCCATTTTTTATCAGGTCTGAAAAGGTATTAACATGGGAAATGACTGAGCATTAGAAAAAAAAAAGAAGAAAATAAAAAGCTAATGCCTCTTGAAGCCATTCTGCAGATTGAATAAGGGACACATCCGATTATGTGGTAAATCTTCATTGCACTTACATATATATTGTTCAGCTGGCACTGCACTGCACTGGGTGAAACGTATGATGGGTATTGTTACTGCATGTGCAAAGTACTAATGTTGGTAACAAACAGCACTAGTTAAAATTTTGAGCACTTCTAACACCAATGTGCTTTTAGTGATTTTCGGATTACAAGTAAATTGGTTGTTTAAGATCAGTGTGGAGTTCAAGTACTAGGCATTTTTGAGTAGGTTTTAAAATACACTTTTGTGCCTGCCCATAAGCACAAGCAATTGGTGATTTAGAATATAACCAAAAGAATACATGAAACTGCAGGTCAAAGATATACTGGCTACTAAAAAAAGACTGATTGGCTACACTATGCCTGGGGGCATGTGAATATATGATTTTCTGACTTACAGAGGGTGAAACATCGTAGCAAATACAGATATTTATTAAATAAAATTAAGAGGGTAATAGTATAGTTATCAGCCTAAGTTTTGTTTTCAGCCAGTAAAAGACTGGTTAGCTCCTTCTAATTTGGTTATATTTGTATGCCTTATAAGTACCCTGGTTAATCAGAGACTATTTCCTAAAACCTACCACCTTACACTAATCAACTCTACATCTCACTATAGACCCCAGCTTTGGAGAGGACACTTTTTAGACAGCAGACCGTGGCACCTTGAATCTCTGTGGAATATTTTGATCTCAGATATGTATATGGGTTCCTCATCACGAGTTTCCTATTCTGATTCCTGATATAGGGCAGTGTGATACCAGGCATTCCACCATTGGCTGATTTTAGCCAGAATCTTCAACTAAAGTTTAACGAGGATATTGATTATCAAAGTGGGAAGGAAAGAATCTTTCATTCACTAAACTTTCATATGTTGATAAGGAAGAAACCATTCTCACAAACATTATGGGCAAATTAATTTGTGTATGGTCTCTGAACACAGCAGGATTACACTTGACGTTGGGCAATGAAAAACAGGCTATTTTCGTAAAGCAATTTAATCACTTACTGCAGGAAACTTGGTCACATGTGACCAAGGCCGCTGAGTTGGCCGAAATGTGTCGTGTTTGGAGTAAAACCATATGACTTTCTCTCCAAGTGAGCATTTTCTTTGCAATTTACTCTTACAAATCATAAAAACTCAGCAATAATAGTCGAGTTCTGTCACATACCTATAGCTTGCGCGCTAAGGTAACTATAACTTGCGTCCTTGCCATGCACAGTTTTCTTATCAATAACGTTATTGCAAACGTAGTGATATAAAAAATGGCATACAAGATCTCATCAATGACATAATATGTTGAGTAATTAGCTGTGCACGCTAAGGCGTGAGTTATAGAGCACAAGTTATAGTTACTCAAAAGAACTAACTATAACTGCAGCCAGGCCTTGCAGCCAAACACTTAAACACTCAAACCCGCATTACGCATGGTGTAAGGAAATGCCTCCTTGGCATGGTTACCCCCTGACTTTTTGCCTTTGCTGATGCTATGTTTTGAATTGAAAGTGTGCGGAGGCCTGCTAACCAGGCCCCAGCACCAGTGTTCTTTCCCTAACCTGTACTTTTGATTCCACAATTGGCACACCCTGGTAAGTACCTTGTAACTGGTACCCCTGGTACCAAGGGCCCTGATGCCAGGGAAGGTCTCTAAGGGCTGCAGCATATCTTATGCCACCCTAGGGACCCCTCACTCAGCACAGACACACTGCTTGCCAGCTTGTGTGTGCTGGTGAGAACAAAACGAGTAAGTCGACATGGCACTCCCCTCAGGGTGCCATGCCAACCTCACACTGCCTATGCAGTATAGATAAGTCACCCCTCTAGTAGGCCTTACAGCCCTAAGGCAGGGTGCACTATACCATAGGTGAGGGCACCAGTGCATGAGCACTGTGCCCCTACAGTGTCTAAGCCAAACCTTAGACATTGTAAGTGCAGGGTAGCCATAAGAGTATATGGTCTGGGAGTCTGTCAAACACGGACTCCACAGCACCATAATGGCTACACTGAAAACTGGGAAGTTTGGTATCAAACTTCTCAGCAAAATAAATGCACACTGATGCCAGTGTACATTTTATTGTAAAATACACCCCAGAGGGCACCTTAGAGGTGCCCCCTGAAACCTAATCCAACTATCCGTGTAGGCTGACTGGTTCTAACAGCCTGCCACACTCAAGACATGTTGCTGGCCACATGGGGAGAGTGCCTTTGTCACTCTGTGGCCTGTAACAAAGCCTGCACTGGGTGGAGATGCTATCACCTCCCCCAGGCAGGAGCTGTAACACCTGGCGGTGAGCCTCAAAGGCTTACCCCCTTTGTTCCAGCACCGCAGGGCACTCCAGCTAGTGGAGTTGCCCGCCCCCTCCGGCCACAGCCCCACTTTTGGCGGCAAGGCCGGAGGAGATAATGAGAACAACAAGGAGGAGTCACTGGCCAGTCAGGACAGCCCCTAAGGTGTCCTGAGCTGAAGT